>NW_027040208.1:132500-137500 GCF_034236695.1 Oncorhynchus nerka | reverse complement strand
TCCCTCCTCTTATGGCAGGCATAACAATAAGAATACAGTAGAGGACATGTGCAGGTTGATTGGTCTGTCAGACGCTGTCCCTCCTCTTATGGCAGGCAGCAATGTAGTGCGCTGCCAACCCACAGCTCTCTGCCAACCCACAGCTCTCTGCGTCCTCCCCCAACAGGACGGGTAGCCTATCCTCATCAGAGAGGTCTTCAATGTAGTGGCTGCCAACCCACAGCTCTCTGCGTCCCCCCCAACAGGACGGGTAGCCTATCCTCATCAGAGATGTCTTCAATGTAGTGGTCTGCCAACCCACAGCTCTCTGCGTCCTCCCCCAACAGGACGGGTAGCCTATCCTCATCAGAGAGGTCTTCAATGTAGTGCGCTGCCAACCCACAGCTCTCTGCGTCCTCCCCCAACAGGACGGGTAGCCTATCCTCATCAGAGAGGTCTTCAATGTAGTGCGCTGCCAACCCACAGCTCTCTGCGTCCCCCCCCAACAGGACGGGTAGCCTACTCTCATCAGAAAGGTCTTTGAAACCTTGAATAAGGGTTTCACATTTGGGGAAATGAAACTAATTGTTATATATTTTGGTCGTTTCGTTTTCCTGTGTCTACTCTTCTCAATGGCAAGGCAGTGCTCACTGAGCTTGTACTGTGTCAAGGTTTTTCTAAGGTTTTGATCAGTAGCCATGGTCAAATAGTTATCCACGGTGTACTGACGATTTAGGGCCATATAGGACTGCATTTTGCTTTGTTCTTGTGTTTGTGTTTCCCAATAAGTAATATAGTTTTGTTTTGACTGTGTTGTAATTTGGTTTATCCTGATTGATTGGATGTTCTGGTCCTGAGGCTTCAGTGTGTTAGTAGAACAGGTTAGTTAACTCAGCCCCAGGACCAGCTGGATGAGGGGACTGAGGCTTCAGTGTGTTAGTAGAACAGGTTAGTTAACTCAGCCCCAGGACCAGCTGGATGAGGGGACTGAGGCTTCAGTGTGTTAGTAGAACAGGTTAGTTAACTCAGCCCCACGACCAGCTGGATGAGGGGACTGAGGCTTCAGTGTGTTAGTAGAACAGGTTAGTTAACTCAGCCCCAGGACCAGCTGGATGAGGGGACTGAGGCTTCAGTGTGTTAGTAGAACAGGTTAGTTAACTCAGCCCCAGGACCAGCTGGATGAGGGGACTGAGGCTTCAGTGTGTTAGTAGAACAGGTTAGTTAACTCAGCCCCACGACCAGCTGGATGAGGGGACTGAGGCTTCAGTGTGTTAGTAGAACAGGTTAGTGAACTCAGCCCCAGGATCAGCTGGATGAGGGGACTGAGGCTTCAGTGTGTTAGTAGAACAGGTTAGTGAACTCAGCCCCAGGACCTGCTGGATGAGGGGACTGAGGCTTCAGTGTGTTAGTAGAACAGGTTAGTGAACTCAGCCCCAGGACCAGCTGGATGAGGGGACTGAGGCTGCAGTGTGTTAGTAGAACAGGTTAGTGAACTCAGCCCCACGACCAGCTGGATGAGGGGACTGAGGCTTCAGTGTGTTAGTAGAACAGGTTAGTGAACTCAGGACCAGCTGGATGAGGGGACTGAGGCTTCAGTGTGTTACTAGAACAGGTCTGTGAACTCAGCCCCAGGACCTGCTGGATGAGGGGACTGAGGCTTCAGTGTGTTAGTAGAACAGGTTAGTGAACTCAGGACCAGCTGGATGAGGGGACTGAGGCTTCAGTGTGTTAGTAGAACAGGTTAGTGAACTCAGCCCCAGGACCTGCTGGATTAGGGGACTGAGGCTTCAGTGTGTTACTAGAACAGGTTAGTTAACTCAGCCCCAGGACCAGCTGGATGAGGGGACTGAGGCTTCAGTGTGTTAGTAGAACAGGTTAGTTAACTCAGCCCCAGGACCAGCTGGATGAGGGGACTGAGGCTTCAGTGTGTTAGTAGAACAGGTTAGTGAACTCAGGACCAGCTGGATGAGGGGAATGAGGCTTCAGTGTGTTAGTAGAACAGGTTTGTGAACTCAGCCCCAGGACCAGCTGGATGAGGGGACTGAGGCTTCAGTGTGTTAGTAGAACAGGTTAGTTAACTCAGCCCCAGGACCAGCTGGATGAGGGGACTGAGGCTTCAGTGTGTTAGTAGAACAGGTTAGTGAACTCAGGACCAGCTGGATGAGGGGAATGAGGCTTCAGTGTGTTAGTAGAACAGGTTTGTGAACTCAGCCCCAGGACCTGCTGGATTAGGGGACTCTTTTCTTTGCTCAGCTCTTGGCAAATACATATAAATATATATTCACACACACAGTTGAAGTCAGAAGTTTACATACACCTTAGCCAAATACATTTAAACTCAGTTTTTCACAATTCCTGACATTTTAATCCTAGTCAGAAATCACGGTGTTAGGTCAGTTAGGATCACCACTTTAGTTTAAGAATGTGAAATGTCAGAATAATAGTAGAGAGAATGATTTATTTCAGCTTTGATTTCTTTCATCACATTCCCATTGGGTCAGAAGTTTACATACCACTCAATTAGTATTTGGTAGCATTGCCTTTAAATTGTTTAACTTGGGTCAAACGTTTTGGGTATCCTTCCACAAGCTTCCAACAATAAGTTGGGTGAATTTTGGCCCATTCCTCCTGACAGAGCTGGTGTAACTGAGTCAGGTTTGTAGGCCTCCTGACAGCTGGTGTAACTCAGTCAGGTTTGTAGGCCTCCTGACAGCTGGTGTAACTGAGTCAGGTTTGTAGGCCTCCTGACAGAGCTGGTGTAACTGAGTCAGGTTTGTAGGCCTCCTGACAGAGCTGGTGTAACTGAGTCAGGTTTGTAGGCCTCCTGACAGAGCTGGTGTAACTGAGTCAGGTTTATAGGCCTCCTGACAGAGCTGGTGTAACTGAGTCAGGTTTATAGGCCTCCTGACAGAGCTGGTGTAACTGAGTCAGGTTTGTAGGCCTCCTGACAGAGCTGGTGTAACTGAGTCAGGTTTGTAGGCCTCCTGACAGAGCTGGTGTAACTGAGTCAGGTTTGTCTCCTTGCTCGCACACACTTTTTCAGTTCTGCCCACAAGTTTAGCATGTTCTATAGGATTGAGGTCAGGGCTTTGTGATGGCCACTCCAAAACCTTGACATTGTTGTCCTTCAGCCATTTTGCCACAACTTTGGAAGTATGCTTGGGGTCATTGTCCATTTGGAAGACCCATTTGTGACCAAGCTTTAACTTCCTGACTAATGTCTTGAGATGTTGCTTCAATATATCCACATAATTTTCCCTCCCTCATGATGCCATCTATTTTGTGAAGTGCACCAGTCCCTCCTGCAGCAAAGCACCCCCACAACATGATGCTGCCACCCCCGTGCTTCATGGTTGGGATGGTGTTCTTCAGCTTGCAAGCCTCCTCCTTTTTCCTCCAAACATAACGATGGTCATTATGGCCAAACAGTTCTGTTTTTGTTTCATCAGACCAGAGGACATTTTCTCCAAAAAGTACAATCTTTGTCCCCATGTGCAGTTGCAAACCGTAGTCTGGCTTTTTTATGGCGGTTTTGGAGCAGTGGCTTCTTCCTTGCTGAGCGGCCTTTCAGGTTATGTCAATATAGGACTTGTTTTACTGTGGATATAGATACTTTTGTACCTGTTTCTTCCAGCATCTTCACAAGGTCCTTTGCTGTTGTTCTGGGATTGATTTGCACTTTTTGCACAGAAGTACGTTCATCTCCAGGAGACAGAACGCGTCTCCTTCCTGAGCGGTATGACGGCTGCCTGGTCCCATGGTGTTTATAGTTGCATACTATTGTTTGTACAGATGAACATGGTACCTTCAGGCGTTTGGAAATTGCTCAATCCACAAGCAGAGCGAGAGCTGGGGGAGGTCCCATTAACAACCAAGGATTGTGTCCCAAATTTCACCCTATTCCCTACATAGTGCACTGCTTTAGACCAAATGGCACCCTATTCCCTACATAGTGCACTACTTTAGACCAAATGGCACCCTATTCCCTACATAGTGCACTACTTTAGACCAAATGGCACCCTATTCCCTACATAGTGCACTACTTTAGACCAAATGGCACCCTATTCCCTACAGGATGAACCAGACTTGTGCAGGTCTACAAAAATAAATTATGAGGTCTTGGCTGATTTTCTTTTGATTTTCCCATGAGGTCAAGCAAAGAGACACTGAGTTTGAAGGTAGGCCTTGGAATGCATCCACAGGTACACCTCCAATTGACTCAAATGATGTCAATTAGCCAATCAGAAGCTTCTAAAGCCATGACATCCTTTTCTGGAATTGTCCAAGCTGTTTAAAGGCATAGTCAACTTAGTGTATGTAAACTGCTATAACAGCCTCCACTCTTCTGGGAAGTCATTAATATGGAGTTGGTCCCCCTTTGCTGCTATAACAGCCTCCACTCTTCTGGGAAGTCATTAATATGGAGTTGGTCCCCCCCCCTTGCTGCTATAACAGCCTCCACTCTTCTGGGAAGTCATTAATATGGAGTTGGACCCCCCCCCTTGCTGCTATAACAGCCTCCACTCTTCTGGGAAGTCATTAATATGGAGTTGGACCCCCCCTTGCTGCTATAACAGCCTCCACTCTTCTGGGAAGTCATTAATATGGAGTTGGTCCCCCCCCCTTTGCTGCTATACCAGCCTCCACTCTTCTGGGAAGTCATTAATATGGAGTTGGACCCCCTTTGCTGCTATAACAGCCTCCACTCTTCTGGGAAGTCATTAATATGGAGTTGGACCCCCTTTGCTGCTATAACAGCCTCCACTCTTCTGGGAAGTCATTAATATGGAGTTGGACCCCCCCTATAACAGCCTCCACTCTTCAGGGAAGTCATTAATATGGAGTTGGACCCCTCCTTGCTGCTATAACAGCCTCCACTCTTCTGGGAAGTCATTAATATGGAGTTGGACCCCCCCTGCTATAACAGCCTCCACTCTTCAGGGGAAGTCATTAATATGGAGTTGGACCCCCCTTTGCTGCAATAACAGCCTCCACTCTTCTGGGAAGTCATTAATATGGAG
>NW_027040208.1:117500-127500 GCF_034236695.1 Oncorhynchus nerka | reverse complement strand
CTCTCAGTCCAAACCTCCACGTCTCTCAGTCCAAACCTCCACGTCTCTCAGTCCAAACCTCCACGTCTCTCAGTCCAAACCTCCACGTCTATCAGTCCAAACCTCCACGTCTCTATCAGTCCAAACCTCCACGTCTCTATCAGTCCAAACCTCCACGTCTCTCAGTCCAAACCTCCACGTCTCTCAGTCCAAACCTCCACGTCTATCAGTCCAAACCTCCACGTCTCTATCAGTCCAAACCTCCACGTCTCTATCAGTCCAAACCTCCACGTCTCTATCAGTCCAAACCTCCACGTCTCTATCAAAACCTCCACGTCTCTATCAGTCCAAACCCCACGTCTCTATCGTTGTCCAAACCTCCACGTCTCTATCGTTGTCCAAACCTCCACGTCTCTATCAGTCCAAACCCCCACATCTCTATCAGTCCAAACCTCCACGTCTCTATCGTTGTCCAAACCTCCACGTCTCTATCAGTCCAAACCTCCACGTCTCTATCAGTCCAAACCTCCACGTCTCTATCGTTGTCCAAACCTCCACGTCTCTATCGTTGTCCAAACCTCCACGTCTCTATCGTTGTCCAAACCTCCACGTCTCTATCGTAGTCCAAACCTCCGCGTCTCTATCGTTGTCCAAACCTCCACGTCTCTATCGTAGTCCAAACCTCCACGTCTCTATCGTAGTCCAAACCTCCGCGTCTCTATCGTTGTCCAAACCTCCACATCTCTATCGTAGTCCAAACCTCCACGTCTCTATCGTAGTCCAAACCTCCGCGTCTCTCAGTCCAAACCTCCACGTCTCTATCGTAGTCCAAACCTCCACGTCTCTATCGTAGTCCAAACCTCCACGTCTCTATCGTAGTCCAAACCTCCACGTCTCTATCGTTGTCCAAACCTCCACGTCTCTATCAGTCCAAACCTCCACGTCTCTCAGTCCAAACCTCCACGTCTCTATCAGTCCAAACCTCCACGTCTCTATCAGTCCAAACCTCCACGTCTCTATCAGTCCAAACCTCCACGTCTCTCAGTCCAAACCTCCACGTCTCTCAGTCCAAACCTCCACGTCTCTCAGTCCAAACCTCCACGTCTCTCAGTCCAAACCTCCACGTCTATCAGTCCAAACCTCCACGTCTCTATCAGTCCAAACCTCCACGTCTCTATCAGTCCAAACCTCCACGTCTCTCAGTCCAAACCTCCACGTCTCTCAGTCCAAACCTCCACGTCTATCAGTCCAAACCTCCACGTCTCTATCAGTCCAAACCTCCACGTCTCTATCAGTCCAAACCTCCACGTCTCTATCAGTCCAAACCTCCACGTCTCTATCAGTCCAAACCTCCACGTCTCTATCAGTCCAAACCCCCACGTCTCTATCGTTGTCCAAACCTCCACGTCTCTATCGTTGTCCAAACCTCCACGTCTCTATCGTTGTCCAAACCTCCACGTCTCTATCAGTCCAAACCCCCACATCTCTATCAGTCCAAACCTCCACGTCTCTATCAGTCCAAACCTCCACGTCTCTATCAGTCCAAACCTCCACGTCTCTATCAGTCCAAACCTCCACGTCTCTATCGTTGTCCAAACCTCCACGTCTCTATCGTTGTCCAAACCTCCACGTCTCTATCAGTCCAAACCCCCACATCTCTATCAGTCCAAACCTCCACGTCTCTATCGTTGTCCAAACCTCCACGTCTCTATCAGTCCAAACCTCCACGTCTCTATCAGTCCAAACCTCCACGTCTCTATCGTTGTCCAAACCTCCACGTCTCTATCGTTGTCCAAACCTCCACGTCTCTATCGTTGTCCAAACCTCCACGTCTCTATCAGTCCAAACCTCCACGTCTCTATCAGTCCAAACCTCCACGTCTCTATCGTAGTCCAAACCTCCGCGTCTCTATCGTTGTCCAAACCTCCACATCTCTATCAGTCCAAACCTCCACGTCTCTATCGTAGTCCAAACCTCCACGTCTCTCAGTCCAAACCTCCACGTCTCTATCAGTCCAAACCTCCACGTCTCTATCGTAGTCCAAACCTCCACGTCTCTATCAGTCCAAACCTCCACGTCTCTATCAGTCCAAACCTCCACGTCTCTATCAGTCCAAACCTCCACGTCTCTATCGTAGTCCAAACCTCCACGTCTCTATCAGTCCAAACCTCCACGTCCAAACCTCCACGTCTCTATCAGTCCAAACCTCTCCACGTCTCTATCAGTCCAAACCTCCACGTCTCTATCAGTCCAAACCTCCACGTCTCTATCAGTCCAAACCTCCACATCTCTATCAGTCCAAACCTCCACGTCTCTCAGTCCAAACCTCTGCGTCTATATCATCCAAACCTCCGCATCTCTATCAGTCCAAACCTCCACGTCTCTATCGTGGTCCAAACCTCCACATCTCTATCAGTCCAAACCTCCACATCTCTATCGTGGACCAAACCTCCACATCTCTATCAGTCCAAACCTCCACGTCTCTATCAGTCCAAACCTCCACGTCTCTATCGTGGTCCAAACCTTCACGTCTCTATCGTAGTCCAAACCTCCGCGTCTCTATCGTTGTCCAAACCTCCACGTCTCTATCAGTCCAAACCTCCACGTCTCTATCAGTCCAAACCTCCACGTCTCTCAGTCCAAACCTCCACGTCTCTATCGTAGTCCAAACCTCCACGTCTCTCAGTCCAAACCTCCACGTCTCTATCGTAGTCCAAACCTCCACGTCTCTCAGTCCAAACCTCCACGTCTCTCAGTCCAAACCTCCACGTCTCTATCGTGGTCCAAACCTTCACGTCTCTATAGTAGTCCAAACCTCCGCGTCTCTATCGTTGTCCAAACCTTCACGTCTCTATCAGTCCAAACCTCCACGTCTCTATCAGTCCAAACCTCCACGTCTCTATCGTAGTCCAAACCTCCACGTCTCTATCGTAGTCCAAACCTCCACGTCTCTATCGTAGTCCAAACCTCCACGTCTCTCAGTCCAAACCTCCATGTCTCTCAGTCCAAACCTCCACGTCTCTCAGTCCAAACCTCCACGTCTCTCAGTCCAAACCTCCACGTCTCTATCGTAGTCCAAACCTCCACGTCTCTCAGTCCAAACCTCCACGTCTCTATCGTAGTCCAAACCTCCACGTCTCTATCAGTCCAAACCTCCACGTCTCTATCAGTCCAAACCTCCACGTCTCTCAGTCCAAACCTCCGCGTCTATATCGTTGTCCAAACCTCCGCATCTCTATCGTTGTCCAAACCTCCACGTCTCTATCGTTGTCCAAACCTCCACGTCTCTATCAGTCCAAACCTCCACGTCTCTCAGTCCAAACCTCTGCGTCTATATCGTTGTCCAAACCTCCGCATCTCTATCGTTGTCCAAACCTCCACATCTCTATCAGTCCAAACCTCCACGTCTCTATCGTTGTCTAAACCTCCACGTCTCTATCAGTCCAAACCTCCACGTCTCTATCAGTCCAAACCTCCATGTCTCTATCAGTCCAAACCTCCGCATCTCTATCAGTCCAAACCTCCACATCTCTATCAGTCCAAACCTCCACGTCTCTATCGTGGTCCAAACCTCCACGTCTCTCAGTCCAAACCTCCACGTCTCTATCGTAGTCCAAACCTCCACGTCTCTATCGTAGTTCGATCTGTTTTTTATCCTTGTTAGAATGGCCAGAATGTGGGCGACCTAAATCAATCACAGAGGAACAAAAGTGGAAAAAAATGTAGAAAATAGCATTTGTGTCACCTAGGATAATTATCTACCAGGTCTTACAAAAAAAAAATTGTATTCGTCATCTTGTCTAATCCGGAGAACATAGAACAATATGAAGTTAAGATGGGTATTGTTTTGTATTCGTCATCTTGTTTTTGAGACAAGACGTGTAGTATTTGTTTATGGTTTTAGTTTTACGCGTTTCATCTTCATGACAAGTTCCTGTTCTTTTTCCAAAGACTTCCTGTCACAACAAAAACACGTGTTTCTCTAACTTGTCAACAGAGCACTGAGCAAACACCAAACTTTTTTTTCAAAGCCTTTTACATTTTAATTTAGCCTTTTGCGACCCGCAGAAACTACTTAGGAGACGACAACGGCAAAAATGTCAAACCCTCAAAAGGTTTTTGGCGGTAAAACCGTTCGGTCAACGGAGTTATTATCGAATGTTTTAGGTTACAAAATCACTTTTTTGTTGTTGTTTGTTTTGTAAATAAAGTTAATTTTATTTCAGAGACCCCCCCCCCTACTGAATGATTCAGAACTTGAAGAATCATATGTGTGTCTCGGTAAAAATGTATTTTCTAACAAAAGGAAGTGAAATGTTTTCTCCTACTCTGGGCAGAGTGGTGGGAATGAATGTAATACAGAAGACCACATTGACTAGTATTCATGTCAACTAACATCCTGGAGCTTCCTGTCAACTAACATCCTGGAGCTTCCTGTCAACTAACATCCTGGAGCTTCCTGTCAGGTCGTTTCATCCTAAGTATCTCTGTGGTCTTCTGAGCTCCACCTAAAAAAAGTACTTTGATCAATTTGTATATGTCCCAAATGTCACCCTATATAGTGCACTACTTTAGACCAGAACCCTATTCCCTATATATAGTGCACTACTTTAGACCAGGACCTTATAGAACCCTAGTCCCTATATAGTGCACTACTTTAGACCAGGGCCCTATAGAACCCTATTCCCTATATATAGTGCACTACTTTAGACCAGGGCCCTATAGAACCCTATTCCCTATATAGTGCACTACTTTAGACCAGAACCCTTTCCCTATATAGTGCACTACCAGAGCCCTATAGAACCCTATTCCCTATATATAGTGCACTACTTTAGACCAGAGCCCTATAGAACCCTATTCCCTATATATAGTATACTACTTTAGCCCAGAGCCCTATAGAACCCTATTCCCTATATATAGTGCACTACTTTAGACCAGAGCCCTATAGAACCCTATTCCCTATATATAGTATACTACTTTAGCCCAGAGCCCTATAGAACCCTATTCCCTATATATAGTGCACTACTTTAGACCAGGGCCCTATAGAACCCTATTCCCTATATAGTGCACTACTTTAGACCAGGGCCCTATAGAACCCTATTCCCTATATAGTGCACTACTTTAGACCAGAGCCCTATAGAACCCTATTCCCTATATATAGTGCACTACTTTAGACCAGAGCCCTATAGAACCCTATTCCCTATAGAACCCTATAGTATACTACTTTAGACCAGAGCCCTATAGAACCCTATTCCCTATATAGTGCACTACTTTAGTCCAGGCCCTATAGAACCCTATTCCCTATATAGTACACTACTTTAGACCAGAGCCCTATAGAACCCTATTCCCTATATATAGTGCACTACTTTAGACCAGGGCCCTATAGAACCCTATTCCCTATATATAGTGCACTACTTTAGACCAGAGCCCTATAGAACCCTATTCCCTATATATAGTGCACTACTTTAGTCCAGAGCCCTATAGAACCCTATTCCCTATATATAGTGCACTACTTTAGACCAGAGCCCTATAGAACCCTATTCCCTATATATAGTGCACTACTTTAGACCAGAGCCCTATAGAACCCTATTCCCTATATATAGTGCACTACTTTAGACCAGAGCCCTATAGAACCCTATTCCCTATATAGTGCACTACTTTAGTCCAGGGCCCTATAGAACCCTATTCCCTATATATAGTGCACTACTTTAGTCCAGAGCCCTATAGAACCCTATTCCCTATATATAGTGCACTACTTTAGACCAGAGCCCTATAGAACCCTATTCCCTATATATAGTGCACTACTTTAGACCAGAGCCCTATAGAACCCTATTCCCTATATAGTGCACTACTTTAGCCCAGAGCCCTATAGAACCCTATTCCCTATATATAGTGCACTACTTTAGACCAGAGCCCTATAGAACCCTATTCCCTATATATAGTGCACTACTTTAGACCAGGGCCCTATAGAACCCTATTCCCTATATATAGTGCACTACTTTAGACCAGAGCCCTATAGAACCCTATATATAGTGCACTACTTTAGACCAGAGCCCTATAGAACCCCCTATATATAGTGCACTACTTTAGTCCAGAGCCCTATAGAACCCTATTCCCTATATATAGTGCACTACTTTAGACCAGGGCCCTATAGAACCCTATTCCCTATATATAGTGCACTACTTTAGTCCAGGGCCCTATAGAACCCTATTCCCTATATAGTGCACTACTTTAGACCAGAGCCCTATAGAACCCTATTCCCTATATAGTGCACTACTTTAGTCCAGGGCCCTATAGAACCCTATTCCCTATATAGTGCACTACTTTAGTCCAGAGCCCTATAGAACCCTATTCCCTATATATAGTGCACTACTTTAGACCAGGGCCCTATAGAACCCTATTCCCTATATATAGTGCACTAGAGCCCTATAGAACTTTAGTCCTACTTTAGACCAGGGCCCTATAGAACCTTATTCCCTATATAGTGCACTACTTTAGACCAGAGCCCTATAGAACCCTATTCCCTATATAGTGCACTACTTTAGTCCAGGGCCCTATAGAACCCTATCCCCTATATAGTGCACTACTTTAGACCAGGGCCTGTAGTAGTGTATAGAGAAATAGGCTGCCAATGGATACTAGCTGATACTATAAGTCCTCCTAATATTTATTCAACGATACTTGGACAAGAGGGAATCCATCTTTTCTCAGATCGGCCATTTTATTCTGTGTAACTGAAATGCCTTAATGTAAATACCCGCTCTGTAAATAACATTTTGTTTTTGTTTATTTGCTCTTTTATTTTATTTTTTGAAACAAAAGGGCAGAACTTACAAAATGCCCCGCATCAAATGCTGTGTGATTTTATTTTCTCTTTAAATATTTTGATGATGTATTGTTTTTATATTTGTAATTTGAACCTATTTTCTAGTTTCCCTTTTTGGTAGAAATGAAACAAATAAATCTTGTTTGTCCACTTTTTGTCTTTTACATTTTGTTGTCTTGATTGAAATGTCTTTTTACTGCGAGGGTCCGACGTAGCAGACAAAGTAAGACTCTTATCGGACGGGTTCCCCCAATAAGTTTCCCTTGTCAAGGGTTTCCCTAAACCTCTCGTCTACCATATGTTTACGTAACAGGATGTGCCTCAGCTCAGCACGTTAACATGTCTGTTACCAGTCGAGTTTAGGAGTTGAACCTGTTGTGCTGGTTTGACAGGTGTCTTACTAGGATCTTGGCTCAACTTGTTATTGTCATACCTCAGATCACAGAGAGATCTTAGCGAGTTAAGAAGAGATTCGGTATCCTTTGAAAAATAGATTGAAAACATGGTTGTGTTTTTACTTTTAAAAAAAAAAGATTTTAAAGATAGTCTTTGACTCGTTACACCATATTTTTTTTTATGTGACGCAAAGAGGAAGAGCCATTCCTCAGGTGAGATCTGATAACTGACTGTCGTGTTCTGGAATGTTTGTTATGATTCTATAAATCATTCTAGAAGCGTTTTGATTCTAGAAGCATCTGATTCAGGAGACCGAAGACTGGCTTGGTTCCAGAGGATCATTCCAGAAGCTTTACTGTGAAACATTTACCTACTGGATACCATTCCAGTTTGTCAGCCCAGTTGTCTAACCCTTCCTAGCTAGCTTTATGAACTCCCTTCACTACATGTCTAACCCCTCCTAGCTAGCTTTATGAACTCCCTTCACCACATGTCTAACCCCTCCTAGCTAGCTTTATGAACTCCCTTCACCACATGTCTAACCCCTCCTAGCTAGCTTTATGAACTCCCTTCACCACATGTCTAACCCCTTCTAGCTAGCTTTATGAACTCCCTTCACCACATGTCTAACCCTTCCTAGCTAGCTTTATGAACTCCCTTCACCACATGTCTAACCCCTCCTAGCTAGCTTTATGAACTCCCTTCACCACATGTCTAACCCCTCCTAGCTAGCTTTATGAACTCCCTTCACTACATGTCTAAACCCTTCCTAGCTAGCTTTATGAACTCCCTTCACCACATGTCTAACCCCTCCTAGCTAGCTTTATGAACTCCCTTCACCACATGTCTAACCTCTCCTAGCTAGCTTTATGAACTCCCTTCACTACATGTCTAACCCTTCCTAGCTAGCTTTATGAACTCCCTTCACCACATGTCTAACCCCTCCTAGCTAGCTTTATGAACTCCCTTCACTACATGTCTAACCTCTCCTAGCTAGCTTTATGAACTCCCTTCACTACATGTCTAACCCCTCCTAGCTAGCTTTATGAACTCCCTTCACTACATGTCTAACCCCTCCTAGCTAGCTTTATGAACTCCCTTCACTAAATGTCTAACCCTTCCTAGCTAGCTTTATGAACTCCCTTCACTACATGTCTAACCCTTCCTAGCTAGCTTTATGAACTCCCTTCACCACATGTCTAACCTCCTCCTAGCTAGCTTTATGAACTCCCTTCACCACATGTCTAACCTCTCCTAGCTAGCTTTATGAACTCCCTTCACCACATGTCTAACCCCTCCTAGCTAGCTTTATGAACTCCCTTCACTACATGTCTAACCCCTCCTAGCTAGCTTTATGAACTCCCTTCACTACATGTCTAACCCCTCCTAGCTAGCTTTATGAACTCCCTTCACTACATGTCTAACCCCTCCTAGCTAGCTTTATGAACTCCCTTCACTACATGTCTAACCCCTCCTAGCTAGCTTTATGAACTCCCTTCACTACATGTCTAACCCCTTCTAGCTAGCTTTATGAACTCCCTTCACCACATGTCTAACCCCTCCTAGCTAGCTTTATGAACTCCCTTCACTACATGTCTAACCCCTCCTAGCTAGCTTTATGAACTCCCTTCACCACATGTCTAACCCCTCCTAGCTAGCTTTATGAACTCCCTTCACCACATGTCTAAACCCTCCTAGCTAGCTTTATGAACTCCCTTCACTACCTGTCTAAACCCTCCTAGCTAGCTTTATGAACTCCCTTCACTACATGTCTAACCCCTCCTAGCTAGCTTTATGAACTCCCTTCACTACATGTCTAACCCCTCCTAGCTAGCTTTATGAACTCCCTTCACCACATGTCTAACCCCTCCTAGCTAGCTTTATGAACTCCCTTCACCACATGTCTAACCCCTCCTAGCTAGCTTTATGAACTCCCTTCACCACATGTCTAACCCCTCCTAGCTAGCTTTATGAACTCCCTTCACCACATGTCTAACCTCTCCTAGCTAGCTTTATGAACTCCCTTCACCACATGTCTAACCCCTCCTAGCTAGCTTTATGAACTCCCTTCACCACATGTCTAACCTCTCCTAGCTAGCTTGATGAACTCCCTTCACCACATGTCTAACCCCTCCTAGCTAGCTTTATGAACTCCCTTCACTACATGTCTAAACCCTTCCTAGCTAGCTTTATGAACTCCCTTCACTACATGTCTAACCCCTCCTAGCTAGCTTTATGAACTCCCTTCACTACATGTCTAACCCCTGTTGGACTCTGGTCAGAGGTGTAGTGTCCTGTTGGTCTCTGGTCAGAGGTGTAGTGTCCTGTTGGTCAGAGGTGTAGTGTCCTGTTAGTCTCTGATCAGAGGTGTAGTGTCCTGTTGGTCTCTGGTCAGAGGTGTAGTGTCCTGTTGGTCTCTGGTCAGAGGTCCTGTCAGAGGTGTAGTGTCCTGTTGGTCAGAGGTGTAGTGTCCTGTTGGTCTCTGGTCAGAGGTGTAGTGTCCTGTTGGTCTCTGGTCAGAGGTGTAGTGTCCTGTTGGTCTCTGGTCAGAGGTGTAGTGTCCTGTTGGTCTCTGGTCAGAGGTGTAGTGTCCTGTTGGTCTCTGGTCAGAGGTGTAGTGTCCTGTTGGACTCTGGTCAGAGGTGTAGTGTCCTGTTGGTCTCTGGTCAGAGGTGTAGTGTCCTGTTGGTCAGAGGTGTAGTGTCCTGTTGGTCTCTGGTCAGAGGTGTAGTGTCCTGTTGGTCTCTGGTCAGAGGTGTAGTGTCCTGTTGGTCTCTGTGTGTCCTGTTGGTCTCTGGT
>NW_027040208.1:80000-110000 GCF_034236695.1 Oncorhynchus nerka | reverse complement strand
TGTCTAGCAGACTCTATGGAGCTCCTACCTGTGATATGAACTAACAGGATGTATAAGACTTGGGATACGTCATATCACACCCCTTATTTTATAAGACTTTTTTACTATTTCCAAGGGAGAAAAAAAACAGAAACAACAAGATAATTAACGTAGAAAAAGCCTTTCTGCCCCATTTTTATAACCAGTTCATATTGATTTCTGAGAAGTTTTGAGCTCAAAGTACCAAGTAATCAGTCATTCCACTATCAGCTAATGTTTTGGTAAATATCACCTTGCATGAACTTTTTAAATAGGACACTTTGTGTGTCCTTCTCTTTAGAGAGAACAACCAATCTCTTTCTGTCTTTGTCCAGCAGTGACAACTGAATAGTGAGGGCTTTTTGTGTCCTTATCACTGCTGGGTAAAGGTGGAGAATGGCCCGTACGCACGGACATACAGGTTTTAGATTTCTGTCATTTAACAGACGCTCTTATCCAGAGAAACTAGTACTGAATGCATACATTCTACTGTTCATCCTTCATAGATACTCTTCATCATTCATAGATACTCTTCATCGTTCATAGATACATACTACTCTTCATCATTCCTAGATACATACTACTCTTCATCATTCATAGATACTCTTCATCATCCATACTGCTCCTCATCATTCAAAGATGCATACTACTCTTCATCATTCATAGATACATACTACTCTTCATCATTCAAAGATGCATACTACCCTTCATCATTCATAGATACTCTTCATCATTCATAGATACTCTTCATCATTCATATATACTCTTCATCATTCAGAGATACATACTACTCTTCATCATTCAAAGATACATACTACCCTTCATCATTCATAGATACTCTTCATCATTCATAGATACTCTTCATCATTCATATATACTCTTCATCATTCAGAGATACATACTACTCTTCATCATTCATAGATACTCTTCATCATTCATATATACTCTTCATCATTCAGAGATACATACTACTCTTCATCATTCATAGATACTCTTCATCAGTCATATATACTCTTCATCATTCAGAGATACATACTACCCTTCATCATTCATAGATACATACTACCCTTCATCATTCATAGATACATACTACCCTTCATCATTCATAGATACATACTACTCTTCATCATTCATAGATACATACTACTCTTCATCATTCATAGATACATACTACCCTTCATCATTCAGAGATACATACTACTCTT
The DNA here is from genome assembly GCF_034236695.1 of Oncorhynchus nerka. Lineage (NCBI taxonomy): Eukaryota > Metazoa > Chordata > Actinopteri > Salmoniformes > Salmonidae > Oncorhynchus > Oncorhynchus nerka. Next base: position 108,777 of record NW_027040208.1, on the reverse strand, counting down.
CATCATTCCTAGATACATACTACTCTTCATCATTCATAGATACTCTTCATCATTCATAGATACATACTACCCTTCATCATTCATAGATACATACTACTCTTCATCATTCATAGATACATACTACTCTTCATCATTCATAGATACATACTACTCTTCATCATTCATAGATACATACTACTCTTCATCATTCATAGATACATACTACTCTTCATCATTCATAGATACATACTACCCTTCATCATTCATAGATACATACTACCCTTCATCATTCATAGATACATACTACTCTTCATCATTCATAGATACATACTACTCTTCATCATTCATAGATACATACTACTCTTCATCATTCATAGATACATACTACTCTTCATCATTCATAGATACATACTACTCTTCATCATTCATAGATACATACTACTCTTCATCATTCAGAGATACATACTACTCTTCATCATTCATAGATACATACTACCCTTCATCATTCATAGATACATACTACCCTTCATCATTCAGAGATACATACTACTCTTCATCATTCATAGATACATACTACTCTTCATCATTCATAGATACATACTACTCTTCATCATTCAGAGATACATACTACTCTTCATCATTCATAGATACATACTACTCTTCATCATTCATAGATACATACTACTCTTCATCATTCAGAGATACATACTACTCTTCATCATTCAGAGATACATACTACTCTTCATCATTCAGAGATACATACTACTCTTCATCATTCATAGATACATACTACTCTTCATCATTCATAGATACTCTTCATCATTCATAGATACTCTTCATCATTCATAGATACTCTTCATCATTCATAGATACTCTTCATCATTCATAGATACATACTACCCTTCATCATTCATAGATACATACTACTCTTCATCATTCATAGATACATACTACCCTTCATCATTCATAGATACATACTACCCTTCATCATTCATAGATACATACTACTCTTCATCATTCAGAGATACATACTACTCTTCATCATTCATAGATACATACTACTCTTCATCATTCATAGATACATACTACTCTTCATCATTCATAGATACATACTACCCTTCATCATTCAGAGATACATACTACTCTTCATCATTCCTAGATACATACTACTCTTCATCATTCATAGATACATACTACCCTTCATCATTCATAGATACTCCTCATCATTCATAGATACATACTACCCTTCATCATTCATAGATACTCTTCATCATTTATAGATACATACTACCCTTCCTCATTCATAGATACTCTTCATCATTTATAGATACATACTACCCTTCCTCATTCATAGATACATACTACTCTTCATCATTCATAGATACATACTACCCTTCATCATTCATAGCTACATACTACTCTTCATCATTCATAGATACTCTTCATCATCCATACTACTCTTCATCATTCATAGATACATACTACCCTTCATCATTCATAGATACATACTACTCTTCATCATTCATAGATACTCTTCATCATTCATAGATACATACTACTCTTCATCATTCATAGATACATACTACTCTTCATCATTCATAGATACATACTACTCTTCATCATTCATAGATACTCTTCATCATTCATAGATACTCTTCATCATTCATAGATACTCTTCATCATTCATATATACTCTTCATCATTCAGAGATACATACTACTCTTCATCATTCAAAGATACATACTACCCTTCATCATTCATAGATACTCTTCATCATTCATAGATACTCTTCATCATTCATAGCAACATTCAGACCTTCATCATTCATAGATACTCTTCATCATTCATAGCAACATTCAGACCTTCATCAAGGTCCGATATCATGGGAGTAATCGACCACTTCCCTGTACAAATAGCTGATGTATAACCCAGCCCATTCAAAGGCTATAAAAGGTTCAACAGAGATAAGAGTGATTAGAGTCAAAGTTGTGGTTTTGTAAACAGACCAATGACTAACTACTACCAGTAAGGGTTAATGGCTGCAGGGTAGCCTAGTGGTAACCGAAAGGTAACTAACTACTACCAGTAAGGGTTAATGGCTGCAGGGTAGCCTAGTGGTAACCGAAAGGTAACTAACTACTACCAGTAAGGGTTAATGGCTGCAGGGTAGCCTAGTGGTAACCGAAAGGTAACTAACTACTACCAGTAAGGGTTAATGGGGCTGCAGGGTAGCCTAGTGGTAACCGAAAGGTAACTAACTACTACCAGTAAGGGTTAATGGCTGCAGGGTAGCCTAGTGGTAACCGAAAGGTAACTAACTACTACCAGTAAGGGTTAATGGCTGCAGGGTAGCCTAGTGGTAACCGAAAGGTAACTAACTACTACCAGTAAGGGTTAATGGGGCTGCAGGGTAGCCTAGTGGTAACCGAAAGGTAACTAACTACTACCAGTAAGGGTTAATGGGGCTGCAGGGTAGCCTAGTGGTAACCGAAAGGTAACTAACTACTACCAGTAAGGGTTAATGGCTGCAGGGTAGCCTGGTGGTAACCGAAAGGTAACTAACTACTACCAGTAAGGGTTAATGGCTGCAGGGTAGCCTAGTGGTAACCGAAAGGTAACTAACTACTACCAGTAAGGGTTAATGGCTGCAGGGTAGCCTAGTGGTAACCGAAAGGTAACTAACTACTACCAGTAAGGGTTAATGGCTGCAGGGTAGCCTAGTGGTAACCGAAAGGTAACTAACTACTACCAGTAAGGGTTAATGGCTGCAGGGTAGCCTAGTGGTAACCGAAAGGTAACTAACTACTACCAGTAAGGGTTAATGGGGCTGCAGGGTAGCCTAGTGGTAACCGAAAGGTAACTAACTACTACCAGTAAGGGTTAATGGGGCTGCAGGGTAGCCTAGTGGTAACCGAAAGGTAACTAACTACTACCAGTAAGGGTTAATGGCTGCAGGGTAGCCTAGTGGTAACCGAAAGGTAACTAACTACTACCAGTAAGGGTTAATGGCTGCAGGGTAGCCTAGTGGTAAATAAAGGTAACTAACTACTACCAGTAAGGGTTAATGGCTGCAGGGTAGCCTAGTGGTAACCGAAAGGTAACTAACTACTACCAGTAAGGGTTAATGGCTGCAGGGTCCTAGTGGTAACCGAAAGGTAATAACTACTACCAGTAAGGGTTAATGGCTGCAGGGTAGCCTGTGGTAACCGAAAGGTAACTAACTACTACCAGTGGGTTAATGGCTGCTAGCCTAGTGGTAACCGGGTAACAACTACTACCAGTAAGGGTTAATGGCTGCAGTTCCAGGGAATAACGACAGTCCTGGTTAAATGGTGTTCTCAAACAAAACAGTCCTGGTTAAATAACTGTGGTCTAACCCAGTAAGACAACCCTGGTTAGAGCTGTGGTCGGGGTCAACCTGGTTACAATAAAGACAGTCCTGGTTAGAGCTGTGGTCGGGGTAAACCCAAACACAAAGACAGTCCTGGTTAAGAGCTGTGGTCGGGGTCAACCCACCTGGTTAACACAAAGACAGTCCTGGTTAGAGCTGTGGTCGGGGTCAACCCAACACAAAGACAGTCCTGGTTAGAGCTGTGGTCGGGGTCAACCCACCCAACACAAAGACAGTCCTGGTTAGAGCTGTGGTCGGGGTCAACCCACCCAACACAAAGACAGTCCTGGTTAGAGCTGTGGTCGGGGTCAACCCAACACAAAGATAGTCCTGGTTAGAGCTGTGGTCGGGTCAACTGGCCAACACAAAGATAGTCCTGGTTAAGCCCACCCAACACAAAGACAGTCCTGGTTAGGGCTGTGGTGGGTCAACCCACCCAACTCAAAGACAGTCCTGGTTAGAGCTGTGGTCGGGTCAACCCAACACAAAGACAGTCCTGGTTAGAGCTGTGGTCGGGGTCAACCCAACACAAAGATAGTCCTGGTTAGAGCTGTGGTCGGGGTCAACCCAACACAAAGACAGTCCTGGTTAGAGCTGTGGTCGGGGTCAACCCAACACAAAGACAGTCCTGGTTAGAGCTGTGGTCGGGGTCAACCCAACACAAAGACAGTCCTGGTTAGAGCTGTGGTCGGGGTCAACCCAACACAAAAACAGTCCTGGTTAGAGCTGTGGTCGGGGTCAACCCACCCAACACAAAGACAGTCCTGGTTAGAGCTGTGGTCGGGGTCAACCCACCCAACACAAAGACAGTCCTGGTTAGAGCTGTGGTCGGGGTCAACCCAACACAAAGACAGTCCTGGTTAGAGCTGTGGTCGGGGTCAACCCACCCAACACAAAGACAGTCCTGGTTAGAGCTGTGGTCGGGGTCAACCCAACAACAAAGAAAGACAGTCCTGGTTAGAGCTGTGGTCAGGGTCAACCCAAAACAAAGACAGTCCTGGTTAGAGCTGTGGTCGGGTCAACCCAACACAAAGACAGTCCTGGTTAGAGCTGTGGTCGGGGTCAACCCAACACAAAGACAGTCCTGGTTAGAGCTGTGGTCGGGTCAACCCAACACAAAGACAGTCCTGGTTAGAGCTGTGGTCGGGGTCAACCCACCCAACACAAAGACAGTCCTGGTTAGAGCTGTGGTCGGGGTCAACCCAACACAAAGACAGTCCTGGTTAGAGCTGTGGTCGGGTCAACCCACCCAACACAAAGACAGTCCTGGTTAGAGCTGTGGTCGGGGTCAACCCACCCAACACAAAGACAGTCCTGGTTAGAGCTGTGGTCGGGGTCAACCCAACACAAAGACAGTACTGGTTAGAGCTGTGGTCGGGGTCAACCCAAACACAAAGACAGTCCTGGTTAGAGCTGTGGTCGGGGTCAACCCAACACAAAGACAGTCCTGGTTAGAGCTGTGGTCAGGGTCAACGCAACACAAAGACAGTCCTGGTTAGAGCTGTGGTCGGGGTCAACCCAACACAAAGACAGTCCTGGTTAGAGCTGTGGTCGGGGTCAACCCAACACAAAGACAGTCCTGGTTAGAGCTGTGGTCGGGGTCAACCCACCCACCAAAAGACAGTCCTGGTTAGAGCTGTGGTCGGGGTCAACCCACCCAACACAAAGATAGTCCTGGTTAGAGCTGTGGTCGGGGTCAACCCAACACAAAGATCCTGGTTAGAGCTGTGGTCGGGTCAACCCAACACAAAGACAGTCCTGGTTAGAGCTGTGGTCGATGGGTCAACCCACCCAACACAAAGACAGTCCTGGTTAGAGCTGTGGTCGGGGTCAACCCACCCAACACAAAGACAGTCCTGGTTAGAGCTGTGGTCGGGGTCAACCCAACACAAAGACAGTCCTGGTTAGAGCTGTGGTCGGGTCAACCCAACACAAAGACAGTCCTGGTTAGAGCAACCCAAACAAAGACAGTCCTGGTTAGAGCTGTGGTCGGGGTCAACCCAACACAAAGACAGTCCTGGTTAGAGCTGTGGTCGGGGTCAACGCAACACAAAGACAGTCCTGGTTAGAGCTGTGGTCGAGGGTCAACCCAACACAAAGACAGTCCTGGTTAGAGCTGTGGTCGGGGTCAACCCAACACAAAGACAGTCCTGGTTAGAGCTGTGGTCGATGTCAACCCACCCACCACAAAGACAGTCCTGGTTAGAGCTGTGGTCGGGGTCAACCCACCCAACACAAAGATAGTCCTGGTTAGAGCTGTGGTCGGGGTCAACCCAACACAAAGATAGTCCTGGTTAGAGCTGTGGTCGGGGTCAACCCAACACAAAGATAGTCCTGGTTAGAGCTGTGGTCGGGTCAACCCACCCAACACAAAGACAGTCCTGGTTAGGGCTGTGGTCGGGGTCAACCCACCCAACACAAAGACAGTCCTGGTTAGAGCTGTGGTCGGGGTCAACCCAACACAAAGACAGTCCTGGTTAGAGCTGTGGTCGGGGTCAACCCAACACAAAGACAGTCCTGGTTAGAGCTGTGGTCGGGGTCAACCCAACACAAAGACAGTCCTGGTTAGAGCTGTGGTCCAACCCAACACAAAGACAGTCCTGGTTAGAGCTGTGGTCGGGGTCAACCCAACACAAAGACAGTCCTGGTTAGAGCTGTGGTCGGGGTCAACCCAACACAAAAACAGTCCTGGTTAGAGCTGTGGTCGGGGTCAACCCACCCAACACAAAGACAGTCCTGGTTAGAGCTGTGGTCGGGTCAACCCAACACAAAAGACAGTCCTGGTTAGAGCTGTGGTCGGGGTCAACCCAACACAAAGACAGTCCTGGTTAGAGCTGTGGTCGGGGTCAACCCACCCAACACAAAGACAGTCCTGGTTAGAGCTGTGGTCGGGGTCAACCCAACACAAAGACAGTCCTGGTTAGAGCTGTGGTCAGGGTCAACCCAACACAAAGACAGTCCTGGTTAGAGCTGTGGTCGGGGTCAACCCAACACAAAGACAGTCCTGGTTAGAGCTGTGGTCGGGGTCAACCCAACACAAAGACAGTCCTGGTTAGAGCTGTGGTCGGGGTCAACCCAACAACAAAGACAGTCCTGGTTAGAGCTGTGGTCGGGGTCAACCCAACACAAAGACAGTCCTGGTTAGAGCTGTGGTCGGGGTCAACCCAACACAAAGACAGTCCTGGTTAGAGCTGTGGTCGGGGTCAACCCACCCAACACAAAGACAGTCCTGGTTAGAGCTGTGGTCGGGGTCAACCCAACACAAAGACAGTCCTGGTTAGAGCTGTGGTCGGGGTCAACCCAACACAAAGACAGTCCTGGTTAGAGCTGTGGTCGGGGTCAACCCACCCAACACAAAGACAGTCCTGGTTAGAGCTGTGGTCGGGTCAACCCAACACAAAGACAGTCCTGGTTAGAGCTGTGGTCGGGGTCAACAACACAAAGACAGTCCTGGTTAGAGCTGTGGTCGAGGTCAACCCAACACAAAGACAGTCCTGGTTAGAGCTGTGGTCGGGGTCAACCCAACACAAAGACAGTCCTGGTTAGAGCTGTGGTCGGGTCAACCCAACACAAAGACAGTCCTGGTTAGAGCTGTGGTCGGGTCAACCCACCCAACACAAAGATAGTCCTGGTTAGAGCTGTGGTCGGGGTCAACCCAACACAAAGACAGTCCTGGTTAGAGCTGTGGTCGGGGTCAACCCAACACAAAGACAGTCCTGGTTAGAGCTGTGGTCGGGGTCAACCCAACACAAAGACAGTCCTGGTTAGAGCTGTGGTGGGTCAACCCACCCAACACAAAGACAGTCCTGGTTAGAGCTGTGGTCGGGGTCAACCCAACACAAAGACAGTCCTGGTTAGAGCTGTGGTCGGGTCAACCCAACACAAAGACAGTCCTGGTTAGAGCTGTGGTCGGGTCAACCCAACACAAAGACAGTCCTGGTTAGAGCTGTGGTCGGGGTCAACCCAACACAAAGACAGTCCTGGTTAGAGCTGTGGTCGGGGTCAACCCAACACAAAGACAGTCCTGGTTAGAGCTGTGGTCGGGGTCAACCCAACACAAAGACAGTCCTGGTTAGAGCTGTGGTCGGGGTCAACCCAACACAAAGACAGTCCTGGTTAGAGCTGTGGTCGGGTCAACCCACCCAACACAAAGACAGTCCTGGTTAGAGCTGTGGTCGGGGTCAACCCAACACAAAGACAGTCCTGGTTAGAGCTGTGGTCGGGGTCAACCCAAACACAAAGACAGTCCTGGTTAGAGCTGTGGTCGGGGTCAACCCACAACACAAAGACAGTCCTGGTTAGAGCTGTGGTCAACCCAACACAAAGACAGTCCTGGTTAGAGCTGTGGTCGGGGTCAACCCACAACACAAAGACAGTCCTGGTTAGAGCTGTGGTCGGGGTCAACCCAACACAAAGACAGTCCTGGTTAGAGCTGTGGTCAGGGTCAACCCAAAACAAAGACAGTCCTGGTTAGAGCTGTGGTCGGGTCAACCCAACACAAAGACAGTCCTGGTTAGAGCTGTGGTCGTGGTCAACCCAACACAAAGACAGCCCTGGTTAGAGCTGTGGTCGGGGTCAACCCAACATAAAGACAGTCCTGGTAAGAGCTGTGGTCGGGGTCAACCCACCCAACACAAAGACAGTCCTGGTTAGAGCTGTGGTCGGGGTCATCCCACCCAACACAAAGACAGTCCTGGTTAGAGCTGTGGTCGGGGTCAACCCACCCAACACAAAGACAGTCCTGGTTAGAGCTGTGGTCGGGGTCAACCCACCCACCACAAAGACAGTCCTGGTTAGAGCTGTGGTCGGGGTCAACCCAACACAAAGACAGTACTGGTTAGAGCTGTGGTCGGGGTCAACCCACCCAACACAAAGACAGTCCTGGTTAGAGTTGTGGTCGGGGTCAACCCAACACAAAGACAGTCCTGGTTAGAGCTGTGGTCGGGGTCAACGCAACACAAAGACAGTCCTGGTTAGAGCTGTGGTCGAGGTCAACCCAACACAAAGACAGTCCTGGTTAGAGCTGTGGTCGGGGTCAACCCAACACAAAGACAGTCCTGGTTAGAGCTGTGGTCGATGTCAACCCACCCACCAAAGACAGTCCTGGTTAGAGCTGTGGTCGGGTCAACCCACCCAACACAAAGATAGTCCTGGTTAGAGCTGTGGTCGGGGTCAACCCAACACAAAGACAGTCCTGGTTAGAGCTGTGGTCGGGGTCAACCCAACACAAAGACAGTCCTGGTTAGAGCTGTGGTCGGGGTCAACCCAACACAAAGACAGTCCTGGTTAGAGCTGTGGTCGGGTCAACCCACACAAAGACAGTCCTGGTTAGAGCTGTGGTCGGGGTCAACCCAACACAAAGACAGTCCTGGTTAGAGCTGTGGTCGGGGTCAACCCAACACAAAGACAGTCCTGGTTAGAGCTGTGGTCGGGGTCAACCCAACACAAAGACAGTCCTGGTTAGAGCTGTGGTCTCAACCCAACACAAAGACAGTCCTGGTTAGAGCTGTGGTCGGGGTCAACCCAACACAAAGACAGTCCTGGTTAGAGCTGTGGTCGGGGTCACCCAAAAAGACAGTCCTGGTTAGAGCTGTGGTCGGGGTCAACCCAACACAAAGACAGTCCTGGTTAGAGCTGTGGTCGGGGTCAACCCAACACAAAGACAGTCCTGGTTAGAGCTGTGGTCGGGGTCAACCCAAACACAAAGACAGTCCTGGTTAGAGCTGTGGTCGGGTCAACCCAACACAAAGACAGTCCTGGTTAGAGCTGTGGTCGGGGTCAACCCAACACAAAGACAGTCCTGGTTAGAGCTGTGGTCGGGGTCAACCCACCCAACACAAAGACAGTCCTGGTTAGAGCTGTGGTCGGGGTCAACCCAACACAAAGACAGTCCTGGTTAGAGCTGTGGTCGGGGTCAACCCAACACAAAGACAGTCCTGGTTAGAGCTGTGGTCGGGTCAACCCAACACAAAGACAGTCCTGGTTAGAGCTGTGGTCGGGGTCAACCCAACACAAAGACAGTCCTGGTTAGAGCTGTGGTCGGGGTCAACCCAACACAAAGACAGTCCTGGTTAGAGCTGTGGTCGGGGTCAACCCAACACAAAGACAGTCCTGGTTAGAGCTGTGGTCGGGGTCAACCCAACACAAAAACAGTCCTGGTTAGAGCTGTGGTCGGGGTCAACCCACCCAACACAAAGACAGTCCTGGTTAGAGCTGTGGTCGGGGTCAACCCACCCAACACAAAGACAGTCCTGGTTAGAGCTGTGGTCGGGGTCAACCCAACACAAAGACAGTCCTGGTTAGAGCTGTGGTCGGGGGTCAACCCAAACACAAAGACAGTCCTGGTTAGAGCTGTGGTCGGGGTCAACCCAACACAAAGACAGTCCTGGTTAGAGCTGTGGTCAGGGTCAACCCAAACAAAGACAGTCCTGGTTAGAGCTGTGGTCGGGGTCAACCCAACACAAAGACAGTCCTGGTTAGAGCTGTGGTCGGGGTCAACCCACCCACACAAAGACAGCCTGGTTAGAGCTGTGGTCGGGGTCAACCCAACATAAAGACAGTCCTGGTTAGAGCTGTGGTCGGGGTCAACCCACCCAACACAAAGACGGTCCTGGTTAGAGCTGTGGTCGGGGTCATCCCACCCAACACAAAGACAGTCCTGGTTAGAGCTGTGGTCGGGGTCAACCCAACACAAAGACAGTCCTGGTTAGAGCTGTGGTCGGGGTCAACCCACCCACACAAAGACAGTCCTGGTTAGAGCTGTGGTCGGGGTCAACCCAACACAAGGACAGTACTGGTTAGAGCTGTGGTCGGGGTCAACCCACCCAACACAAAGACAGTCCTGGTTAGAGTTGTGGTCGGGGACAGTCCTGGTTAGAGCTGTGGTCGGGGTCAACCCAACACAAAGACAGTCCTGGTTAGAGCTGTGGTCGGGGTCAACCCAACACAAAGACAGTCCTGGTTACAAAGACAGTCCTGGTTAGAGCTGTGGTCGGGGTCAACCCACCCACCACAAAGACAGTCCTGGTTAGAGCTGTGGTCGGGGTCAACCCACCCAACACAAAGACAGTCCTGGTTAGAGCTGTGGTCGGGGTCAACCCAACACAAAGATAGTCCTGGTTAGAGCTGTGGTCGGGGTCAACCCAACACAAAGACAGTCCTGGTTAGAGCTGTGGTCGATGTCAACCCACCCAACACAAAGACAGTCCTGGTTAGGGCTGTGGTCGGGGTCAACCCACCCAACACAAAGACAGTCCTGGTTAGAGCTGTGGTCGGGGTCAACCCAACACAAAGACAGTCCTGGTTAGAGCTGTGGTCGGGGTCAACCCAACACAAAGACAGTCCTGGTTAGAGCTGTGGTCGGGGTCAACCCAACACAAAGACAGTCCTGGTTAGAGCTGTGGTCGGGGTCAACCCAACACAAAGACAGTCCTGGTTAGAGCTGTGGTCGGGGTCAACCCAAAACACAAAGACAGTCCTGGTTAGAGCTGTGGTAGGGGTCAACCCAACACAAAGACAGTCCTGGTTAGAGCTGTGGTCGGGGTCAACCCACCCAACACAAAGACAGTCCTGGTTAGAGCTGTGGTCGGGGTCAACCCACCCAACACAAAGACAGTCCTGGTTAGAGCTGTGGTCGGGGTCAACCCACCCAACACAAAGACAGTCCTGGTTAGAGCTGTGGTCAGGGTCAACCCAACACAAAGACAGTCCTGGTTAGAGCTGTGGTCGGGTCAACCCAAACAAAGACAGTCCTGGTTAGAGCTGTGGTCGGGGTCAACCCAACACAAAGACAGTCCTGGTTAGAGCTGTGGTCGGGTCAACCCAACCCAACACAAAGACAGTCCTGGTTAGAGCTGTGGTCGGGTCAACCAACACAAAGACAGTCCTGGTTAGAGCTGTGGTCGGGGTCAACCCAACACAAAGACAGTCCTGGTTAGAGCTGTGGTCGGGTCAGACAGTCCTGTTAGAGCTGTGGTCGTCAACCCAACACAAAGACAGTCCTGGTTAGAGCTGTGGTCGGGTCAACCCACCCACACAAAGACAGTCCTGGTTAGAGCTGTGGTCGGGTCAACCCACCCAACACAAAGACAGTCCTGGTTAGAGCTGTGGTCGGGGTCAACCAAAGACAATCCTGGTTAGAGTTGTGGTCAACACAAAGACAGTCCTGGTTAGAGCTGTGGTCGGGTCAACGCAACACAAAGACAGTCCAACACAAAGACAGTCCTGGTTAGAGCTGTGGTCGGGGTCAACCCACCCAACACAAAGACAGTCCTGGGTCAACCCAACACAAAGACAGTCCTGGTTAGAGCTGTGGTCGGGGACAGTCAACCCAACCCAACACAAAGACAGTCCTGGTTAGAGCTGTGGTCGGGGTCAACCCAACACAAAGACAGTCCTGGTTAGAGCTGTGGTCGGGGTCAACCAACACAAAGACAGTCCTGGTTAGAGCTGTGGTCGGGGTCAACCCAACACAAAGACAGTCCTGGTTAGAGCTGTGGTCAACCCAACACAAAGACAGGGTTAGAGCAACCAACCCAACACAAAGACAGTCCTGGTTAGAGCTGTGGTCGGGTCAACCCAACACAAAGACAGTCCTGGTTAGAGCTGTGGTCGGGTCAACCCAACACAAAGACAGTCCTGGTTAGAGCTGTGGTCGGGGTCAACCCACCCAACACAAAGACAGTCCTGGTTAGAGCTGTGGTCAGGGTCAACCCACCCCACAAAGACAGTCCTGGTTACCAACAACACAAAGACAGTCCTGGTTAGAGCTGTGGTCGGGTCAACCCAACACAAAGACAGTCCTGGTTAGAGCTGTGGTCGCTGTCCTGGTCGGGGTCAACCCAACACAAAGACAGTCCTGGTTAGAGCTGTGGTCGGGGTCAACCAAACACAAAGATGTCCTGGTTAGAGCTGTGGTCGGGGTCAACCCACCCAACACAAAGACAGTCCTGGTTAGAGCTGTGGTCGGGGTCAACCCACCCAACACAAAGACAGTCCTGGTTAGAGCTGTGGTCAACCCAACACAAAGACAGTCCTGGTTAGAGCTGTGGTCGGGGTCAACCCACCCAACACAAAGACAGTCCTGGTTAGAGCTGTGGTCGGGTCAACCCAACACAAAGACAGTCCTGGTTAGAGCTGTGGTCGGGGTCAACCCAACACAAAGACAGTCCTGGTTAGAGCTGTGGTCGGGGTCAACCCACCCACACAAAGACAGTCCTGGTTAGGGTCATCAACCACCCAACACAAAGACAGTCCTGGTTAGAGCTGTGGTCGGGGTCAACCCACCCAACACAAAGACAGTCCTGGTTAGAGCTGTGGTCGGGGTCAACCCAACACAAAGACAGTCCTGGTTAGAGCTGTGGTCGGGGTCAACCCAACACAAAGACAGTCCTGGTTAGAGCTGTGGTCGATGTCAACCCACCCAACACAAAGACAGTCCTGGTTAGAGTCTGTGGTCTGGGTCAACCCAACACAAAGACAGTCCTGGTTAGAGCTGTGGTCGGGGTCAACCCAACACAAAGACAGTCCTGGTTAGAGCTGTGGTCGGGTCAACCCAACACAAAGACAGTCCTGGTTAGAGCTGTGGTCGGGGTCAACTGTGGTGAGGTCAACACAAAGACAGTCCTGGTTAGAGCTGTGGTCGGGGGGTCAACCCACCCACACAAAGACAGTCCTGGTTAGAGCTGTGGTCGGGGTCAACCCAACACAAAGACAGTCCTGGTTAGAGCTGTGGTCGGGGTCAACCCAACACAAAGACAGTCCTGGTTAGAGCTGTGGTCGGGGTCAACCCAACACAAAGACAGTCCTGGTTAGAGCTGTGGTCGGGGTCAACCCAACACAAAGACAGTCCTGGTTAGAGCTGTGGTCGGGGTCAACCCAACACAAAGACAGTCCTGGTTAGAGCTGTGGTCGGGTCAACCCAAACACAAAGACAGTCCTGGTTAGAGCTGTGGTCGGGGTCAACCCAACACAAAGACAGTCCTGGTTAGAGCTGTGGTCGGGTCAACCCACCCAACACAAAGACAGTCCTGGTTAGAGCTGTGGTCGGGGTCAACCCAACACAAAGACAGTCCTGGTTAGAGCTGTGGTCGGGTCAACCCAACACAAAGACAGTCCTGGTTAGAGCTGTGGTCGGGGTCAACCCAACACAAAGACAGTCCTGGTTAGAGCTGTGGTCGGGGTCAACCCAACACAAAGACAGCCCTGGTTAGAGCTGTGGTCGGGTCAACCCAACACAAAGACAGTCCTGGTTAGAGCTGTGGTCGGGGTCAACCCACCCAACACAAAGACAGTCCTGGTTAGAGCTGTGGTCGGGGTCATCCCACACAAAGACAGTCCTGGTTAGAGCTGTGGTCGGGGTCAACCCACCCAACACAAAGACAGTCCTGGTTAGAGCTGTGGTCGGGTCAACCCAACACAAAGACAGTCCTGGTTAGAGCTGTGGTCGGGGTCAACCCAACACAAGGACAGTCCTGGTTAGAGCTGTGGTCGGGGTCAACCCACCCAACACAAAGACAGTCCTGGTTAGAGCTGTGGTCGGGGTCAACCCAACACAAAGACAGTCCTGGTTAGAGCTGTGGTCGGGGTCAACCCAACACAAAGACAGTCCTGGTTAGAGCTGTGGTCGAGGTCAACCCAACACAAAGACAGTCCTGGTTAGAGCTGTGGTCGGGGTCAACCCAACACAAAGACAGTCCTGGTTAGAGCTGTGGTCGATGTCAACCCACCCACCACAAAGACAGTCCTGGTTAGAGCTGTGGTCGGGGTCAACCCACCCAACACAAAGATAGTCCTGGTTAGAGCTGTGGTCGGGTCAACCCAACACAAAGATAGTCCTGGTTAGAGCTGTGGTCGGGGTCAACCCAACACAAAGATAGTCCTGGTTAGAGCTGTGGTCGATGTCAACCCACCCAACACAAAGACAGTCCTGGTTAGGGCTGTGGTCGGTGTCAACCCACCCAACACAAAGACAGTCCTGGTTAGAGCTGTGGTCGGGGTCAACCCAACACAAAGACAGTCCTGGTTAGAGCTGTGGTCGGGGTCAACCCAACACAAAGACAGTCCTGGTTAGAGCTGTGGTCGGGGTCAACCCAACACAAAGACAGTCCTGGTTAGAGCTGTGGTCGGGGTCAACCCAACACAAAGACAGTCCTGGTTAGAGCTGTGGTCGGGGTCAACGCAACACAAAGACAGTCCTGGTTAGAGCTGTGGTAGGGGTCAACCCAACACAAAGACAGTCCTGGTTAGAGCTGTGGTCGGGGTCAACCCACCCAACACAAAGACAGTCCTGGTTAGAGCTGTGGTCGGGGTCAACCCACCCAACACAAAGACAGTCCTGGTTAGAGCTGTGGTCGGGGTCAACCCACCCAACACAAAGACAGTCCTGGTTAGAGCTGTGGTCGGGGTCAACCCAACACAAAGACAGTCCTGGTTAGAGCTGTGGTCAGGGTCAACCCAAAACAAAGACAGTCCTGGTTAGAGCTGTGGTCGGGGTCAACCCAACACAAAGACAGTCCTGGTTAGAGCTGTGGTCGGGGTCAACCCAACACAAAGACAGCCCTGGTTAGAGCTGTGGTCGGGGTCAACCCAACATAAAGACAGTCCTGGTTAGAGCTGTGGTCGGGGTCAACCCACCCAACACAAAGATGGTCCTGGTTAGAGCTGTGGTCGGGGTCAACCCAACACAAAGACAGTCCTGGTTAGAGCTGTGGTCGGGGTCAACCCAACACAAAGACAGTCCTGGTTAGAGCTGTGGTCGGGGTCATCCCACCCAACACAAAGACAGTCCTGGTTAGAGCTGTGGTCGGGGTCAACCCACCCAACACAAAGACAGTCCTGGTTAGAGCTGTGGTCGGGGTCAACCCACCCACCACAAAGACAGTCCTGGTTAGAGCTGTGGTCGGGGTCAACCCAACACAAAGACAGTACTGGTTAGAGCTGTGGTCGGGGTCAACCCACCCAACACAAAGACAGTCCTGGTTAGAGTTGTGGTCGGGGTCAACCCAACACAAAGACAGTCCTGGTTAGAGCTGTGGTCGGGGTCAACGCAACACAAAGACAGTCCTGGTTAGAGCTGTGGTCGAGGTCAACCCAACACAAAGACAGTCCTGGTTAGAGCTGTGGTCGGGGTCAACCCACCCAACACAAAGACAGTCCTGGTTAGAGCTGTGGTCGGGGTCAACCCAACACAAAGACAGTCCTGGTTAGAGCTGTGGTCAGGGTCAACCCAAAACAAAGACAGTCCTGGTTAGAGCTGTGGTCGGGGTCAACCCAACACAAAGACAGTCCTGGTTAGAGCTGTGGTCGGGGTCAACCCAACACAAAGACAGCCCTGGTTAGAGCTGTGGTCGGGGTCAACCCAACATAAAGACAGTCCTGGTTAGAGCTGTGGTCGGGGTCAACCCACCCAACACAAAGACGGTCCTGGTTAGAGCTGTGGTCGGGGTCAACCCAACACAAAGACAGTCCTGGTTAGAGCTGTGGTCGGGGGTCAACCCAACACAAAGACAGTCCTGGTTAGAGCTGTGGTCGGGGTCAACCCAACACAAAGACAGTCCTGGTTAGAGCTGTGGTCGGGGTCATCCCACCCAACACAAAGACAGTCCTGGTTAGAGCTGTGGTCGGGGTCAACCCACCCAACACAAAGACAGTCCTGGTTAGAGCTGTGGTCGGGGTCAACCCACCCACCACAAAGACAGTCCTGGTTAGAGCTGTGGTCGGGGTCAACCCAACACAAAGACAGTACTGGTTAGAGCTGTGGTCGGGGTCAACCCACCCAACACAAAGACAGTCCTGGTTAGAGCTGTGGTCGGGGTCAACCCACCCAACACAAAGATAGTCCTGGTTAGAGCTGTGGTCGGGGTCAACCCAACACAAAGATAGTCCTGGTTAGAGCTGTGGTCGGGGTCAACCCAACACAAAGATAGTCCTGGTTAGAGCTGTGGTCGATGTCAACCCATCCAACACAAAGACAGTCCTGGTTAGGGCTGTGGTCGGGGTCAACCCACCCAACTCAAAGACAGTCCTGGTTAGAGCTGTGGTCGGGGTCAACCCAACACAAAGACAGTCCTGGTTAGAGCTGTGGTCGGGTCAACCTTACACAAAGACAGTCCTGGTTAGAGCTGTGGTCGGGGTCAACCCAACACAAAGACAGTCCTGGTTAGAGCTGTGGTCGGGGTCAACCCAACACAAAGACAGTCCTGGTTAGAGCTGTGGTCGGGGTCAACCCAACACAAAGACAGTCCTGGTTAGAGCTGTGGTCGGGGTCAACCCAACACAAAGACAGTCCTGGTTAGAGCTGTGGTCGATGTCAACCCACCCACCACAAAGACAGTCCTGGTTAGAGCTGTGGTCGGGGTCAACCCACCCAACACAAAGATAGTCCTGGTTAGAGCTGTGGTCGGGGTCAACCCAACACAAAGATAGTCCTGGTTAGAGCTGTGGTCGGGGTCAACCCAACACAAAGATAGTCCTGGTTAGAGCTGTGGTCGATGTCAACCCACCCAACACAAAGACAGTCCTGGTTAGGGCTGTGGTCGGGGTCAACCCACCCAACACAAAGACAGTCCTGGTTAGAGCTGTGGTCGGGGTCAACCCACCCAACACAAAGACAGTCCTGGTTAGAGCTGTGGTCGGGGTCAACCCAACACAAAGACAGTCCTGGTTAGAGCTGTGGTCGGGGTCAACCCAACACAAAGACAGTCCTGGTTAGAGCTGTGGTCGGGGTCAACCCACCCAACACAAAGACGGTCCTGGTTAGAGCTGTGGTCGGGGTCAACCCAACACAAAGACAGTCCTGGTTAGAGCTGTGGTCGGGGGTCAACCCACCCACCACAAAGACAGTCCTGGTTAGAGCTGTGGTCGGGGTCAACCCAACACAAAGACAGTCCTGGTTAGAGCTGTGGTCGGGGTCAACCCAACACAAAGACAGTCCTGGTTAGAGCTGTGGTCGGGGTCAACCCAACACAAAGACAGTCCTGGTTAGAGCTGTGGTCGGTCAACCCACCCAACACAAAGACAGTCCTGGTTAGAGCTGTGGTCGGGGTCAACCCAAACACAAAGACAGTCCTGGTTAGAGCTGTGGTCGGGGTCAACCCAACACAAAGACAGTCCTGGTTAGAGCTGTGGTCGGGTCAACCCAAACAAAGACAGTCCTGGTTAGAGCTGTGGTCGGGGTCAACCCAACACAAAGACAGTCCTGGTTAGAGCTGTGGTCGGGGTCAACCCAACACAAAGACAGCCTGGTTAGAGCTGTGGTCGGGTCAACCCAACATAAAGACAGTCCTGGTTAGAGCTGTGGTCGGGGTCAACCCACCCAACACAAAGACGGTCCTGGTTAGAGCTGTGGTCGGGGTCAACCCAACACAAAGACAGTCCTGGTTAGAGCTGTGGTCGGGGTCAACCCAACACAAAGACAGTCCTGGTTAGAGCTGTGGTCGGGGTCAACCCACCCAACACAAAGACAGTCCTGGTTAGAGCTGTGGTCGGGGTCAACCCACCCAACACAAAGACAGTCCTGGTTAGAGCTGTGGTCGGGGTCAACCCAACACAAAGACAGTCCTGGTTAGAGCTGTGGTCGAGGTCAACCCAACACAAAGACAGTCCTGGTTAGAGCTGTGGTCGGGGTCAACCCAACACAAAGACAGTCCTGGTTAGAGCTGTGGTCGATGTCAACCCACCCACCACAAAGACAGTCCTGGTTAGAGCTGTGGTCGGGGTCAACCCACCCAACACAAAGATAGTCCTGGTTAGAGCTGTGGTCGGGGTCAACCCAACACAAAGATAGTCCTGGTTAGAGCTGTGGTCGGGGTCAACCCAACACAAAGATAGTCCTGGTTAGAGCTGTGGTCGATGTCAACCCACCCAACACAAAGACAGTCCTGGTTAGAGCTGTGGTCGGGGTCAACCCAACACAAAGACAGTCCTGGTTAGAGCTGTGGTCGGGGTCAACCCAACACAAAGACAGTCCTGGTTAGAGCTGTGGTAGGGGTCAACCCAACACAAAGACAGTCCTGGTTAGAGCTGTGGTCGGGGTCAACCCACCCAACACAAAGACAGTCCTGGTTAGAGCTGTGGTCGGGGTCAACGCACCCAACACAAAGACAGTCCTGGTTAGAGCTGTGGTCGGGGTCAACCCACCCAACACAAAGACAGTCCTGGTTAGAGCTGTGGTCGGGGTCAACCCAACACAAAGACAGTCCTGGTTAGAGCTGTGGTCGGGGTCAACCCAAAACAAAGACAGTCCTGGTTAGAGCTGTGGTCGGGGTCAACCCAACACAAAGACAGTCCTGGTTAGAGCTGTGGTCGGGGTCAACCCAACACAAAGACAGCCCTGGTTAGAGCTGTGGTCGGGGTCAACCCAACACAAAGACAGTCCTGGTTAGAGCTGTGGTCGGGGTCAACCCACCCAACACAAAGACAGTCCTGGTTAGAGCTGTGGTCGGGGTCAACCCAACACAAAGACAGTCCTGGTTAGAGCTGTGGTCGGGGTCAACCCAAAACAAAGACAGTCCTGGTTAGAGCTGTGGTCGGGGTCAACCCAACACAAAGACAGTCCTGGTTAGAGCTGTGGTCGGGGTCAACCCACCCAACACAAAGACAGTCCTGGTTAGAGCTGTGGTCGGGGTCAACCCAACACAAAGACAGTCCTGGTTAGAGCTGTGGTCGGGGTCAACCCAACACAAAGACAGCCCTGGTTAGAGCTGTGGTCGGGGTCAACCCAACATAAAGACAGTCCTGGTTAGAGCTGTGGTCGGGGTCAACCCACCCAACACAAAGACGGTCCTGGTTAGAGCTGTGGTCGGGGTCAACCCAACACAAAGACAGTCCTGGTTAGAGCTGTGGTCGGGGTCAACCCAACACAAAGACAGTCCTGGTTAGAGCTGTGGTCGGGGTCAACCCACCCAACACAAAGACAGTCCTGGTTAGAGCTGTGGTCGGGGTCAACCCAACACAAAGACAGTCCTGGTTAGAGCTGTGGTCGGGGTCAACCCAACACAAAGACAGTCCTGGTTAGAGCTGTGGTCGGGGTCAACCCAACACAAAGACAGTCCTGGTTAGAGCTGTGGTCGGGGTCAACCCAACACAAAGACAGTCCTGGTTAGAGCTGTGGTCGGGGTCAACCCAACACAAAGATAGTCCTGGTTAGAGCTGTGGTCGGGGTCAACCCAACACAAAGACAGTCCTGGTTAGAGCTGTGGTCGATGTCAACCCACCCAACACAAAGACAGTCCTGGTTAGAGCTGTGGTCGGGGTCAACCCAACACAAAGACAGTCCTGGTTAGAGCTGTGGTCGATGTCAACCCAACACAAAGACAGTCCTGGTTAGAGCTGTGGTACAACCCAACACAAAGACAGTCCTGGTTAGAGCTGTGGTCGGGGTCAACCCACCCAACACAAAGACAGTCCTGGTTAGAGCTGTGGTCGGGGTCAACGCACCCAACACAAAGACAGTCCTGGTTAGAGCTGTGGTCGGGGTCAACCCACCCAACACAAAGACAGTCCTGGTTAGAGCTGTGGTCTTATCCAGGGTCAACCCAACACAAAGACAGTCCTGGTTAGAGCTGTGGTCGGGGTCAACCCAAAACAAAGACAGTCCTGGTTAGAGCTGTGGTCGGGGTCAACCCAACACAAAGACAGTCCTGGTTAGAGCTGTGGTCGGGGTCAACCCAACACAAAGACAGCCCTGGTTAGAGCTGTGGTCGGGGTCAACCCAACATAAAGACAGTCCTGGTTAGAGCTGTGGTCGGGGTCAACCCACCCAACACAAAGACGGTCCTGGTTAGAGCTGTGGTCGGGGTCAACCCAACACAAAGACAGTCCTGGTTAGAGCTGTGGTCGGGGTCAACCCAACACAAAGACAGTCCTGGTTAGAGCTGTGGTCGGGGTCATCCCACCCAACACAAAGACAGTCCTGGTTAGAGCTGTGGTCGGGGTCAACCCACCCAACACAAAGACAGTCCTGGTTAGAGCTGTGGTCGGGGTCAACCCAACACAAAGACAGTCCTGGTTAGAGCTGTGGTCGGGGTCAACCCAACACAAAGACAGTCCTGGTTAGAGCTGTGGTCGGGGTCAACCCACCCAACACAAAGACAGTCCTGGTTAGAGCTGTGGTCGGGGTCAACCCAACACAAAGACAGTCCTGGTTAGAGCTGTGGTCGGGGTCAACCCACCCACCACAAAGACAGTCCTGGTTAGAGCTGTGGTCGGGGTCAACCCAACACAAAGACAGTCCTGGTTAGAGCTGTGGTCGGGGTCAACCCAACACAAAGACAGTCCTGGTTAGAGCTGTGGTAGGGGTCAACCCAACACAAAGACAGTCCTGGTTAGAGCTGTGGTCGGGGTCAACCCACCCAACACAAAGACAGTCCTGGTTAGAGCTGTGGTCGGGTCAACCCAAACACAAAGACAGTCCTGGTTAGAGCTGTGGTCGGGGTCAACCCACCCAACACAAAGACAGTCCTGGTTAGAGCTGTGGTCTGGGTCAACCCAACACAAAGACAGTCCTGGTTAGAGCTGTGGTCGGGTCAACCCAAAACAAAGACAGTCCTGGTTAGAGCTGTGGTCGGGTCAACCCAACACAAAGACAGTCCTGGTTAGAGCTGTGGTCGGGGTCAACCCAACACAAAGACAGCCCTGGTTAGAGCTGTGGTCGGGGTCAACCCAACATAAAGACAGTCCTGGTTAGAGCTGTGGTCGGGGTCAAACCACCCAACACAAAGACGGTCCTGGTTAGAGCTGTGGTCGGGGTCAACCCAACACAAAGACAGTCCTGGTTAGAGCTGTGGTCGGGGTCAACCCAACACAAAGACAGTCCTGGTTAGAGCTGTGGTCGGGGTCATCCCACCCAACACAAAGACAGTCCTGGTTAGAGCTGTGGTCGTGGTCAACCCACCCAACACAAAGACAGTCCTGGTTAGAGCTGTGGTCGGGGTCAACCCAACACAAAGACAGTCCTGGTTAGAGCTGTGGTCGGGGTCAACCCAACACAAAGACAGTCCTGGTTAGAGCTGTGGTCGGGGTCAACCCACCCAACACAAAGACAGTCCTGGTTAGAGCTGTGGTCGGGGTCAACCCAACACAAAGACAGTCCTGGTTAGAGCTGTGGTCAGGGTCAACCCAAAACAAAGACAGTCCTGGTTAGAGCTGTGGTCAGGGTCAACCCAAAACAAAGACAGTCCTGGTTAGAGCTGTGGTCGGGGTCAACCCAACACAAAGACAGTCCTGGTTAGAGCTGTGGTCGGGGTCAACCCAACACAAAGACAGCCCTGGTTAGAGCTGTGGTCGGGGTCAACCCAACATAAAGACAGTCCTGGTTAGAGCTGTGGTCGGGGTCAACCCACCCAACACAAAGACGGTCCTGGTTAGAGCTGTGGTCGGGGTCAACCCAACACAAAGACAGTCCTGGTTAGAGCTGTGGTCGGGGGTCAACCCAACACAAAGACAGTCCTGGTTAGAGCTGTGGTCGGGGTCAACCCACCCAACACAAAGACAGTCCTGGTTAGAGCTGTGGTCGGGGTCAACCCAACACAAAGACAGTCCTGGTTAGAGCTGTGGTCGGGGTCAACCCAACACAAAGACAGTCCTGGTTAGAGCTGTGGTCGGGGTCAACCCAACACAAAGACAGTCCTGGTTAGAGCTGTGGTCGGGGTCAACCCAACACAAAGACAGTCCTGGTTAGAGCTGTGGTCAGGGTCAACCCAAAACAAAGACAGTCCTAGTTAGAGCTGTGGTCGGGGTCAACCCACCCAACACAAAGACAGTCCTGGTTAGAGCTGTGGTCGGGGTCAACCCACCCAACACAAAGACAGTCCTGGTTAGAGTTGTGGTCGGGGTCAACCCAACACAAAGACAGTCCTGGTTAGAGCTGTGGTCGGGGTCAACGCAACACAAAGACAGTCCTGGTTAGAGCTGTGGTCGAGGTCAACCCAACACAAAGACAGTCCTGGTTAGAGCTGTGGTCGGGGTCAACCCAACACAAAGACAGTCCTGGTTAGAGCTGTGGTCGGGGGGTCAACCCAACACAAAGACAGTCCTGGTTAGAGCTGTGGTCGGGTCAACCCAACACAAAGACAGTCCTGGTTAGAGCTGTGGTCGGGGTCAACCCAACACAAAGACAGTCCTGGTTAGAGCTGTGGTCGGGGTCAACCCAACACAAAGACAGTCCTGGTTAGAGCTGTGGTCGGGGTCAACCCACCCAACACAAAGACAGTCCTGGTTAGAGCTGTGGTCGGGGTCAACCCAACACAAAGACAGTCCTGGTTAGAGCTGTGGTCGGGGTCAACCCAACACAAAGACAGTCCTGGTTAGAGCTGTGGTCGGGGTCAACCCAACACAAAGACAGTCCTGGTTAGAGCTGTGGTCGGGGTCAACCCAACACAAAGACAGTCCTGGTTAGAGCTGTGGTCGGGTCAACCCAACACAAAGACAGTCCTGGTTAGAGCTGTGGTGGGGTCAACCCAACACAAAGACAGTCCTGGTTAGAGCTGTGGTCGGGGTCAACCCAACACAAAGACAGTCCTGGTTAGAGCTGTGGTCGGGGTCAACCCAACACAAAGACAGTCCTGGTTAGAGCTGTGGTCGGGGTCAACCCACCCAACACAAAGACAGTCCTGGTTAGAGCTGGGGTCGGGGTCAACCCAACACAAAGACAGTCCTGGTTAGAGCTGTGGTCGGGGTCATCCCACCCAACACAAAGACAGTCCTGGTTAGAGCTGTGGTCGGGTCAACCCAACACAAAGACAGTCCTGGTTAGAGCTGTGGTCGGGGTCAACCCACCCAACACAAAGACAGTCCTGGTTAGAGTTGTGGTCGGGGTCAACCCAACACAAAGACAGTCCTGGTTAGAGCTGTGGTCGGGGTCAACCCAACACAACGACAGTCCTGGTTAGAGCTGTGGTCGGGGTCAACCCAACACAAAGACAGTCCTGGTTAGAGCTGGGGTCGGGGTCAACCCAACACAAAGACAGTCCTGGTTAGAGCTGTGGTCGGGGTCATCCCACCCAACACAAAGACAGTCCTGGTTAGAGCTGTGGTCGGGGTCAACCCAACACAAAGACAGTCCTGGTTAGAGCTGTGGTCGGGGTCAACCCACCCAACACAAAGACAGTCCTGGTTAGAGTTGTGGTCGGGGTCAACCCAACACAAAGACAGTCCTGGTTAGAGCTGTGGTCGGGGTCAACCCAACACAACGACAGTCCTGGTTAGAGCTGTGGTCGGGGTCAACCCAACACAAAGACAGTCCTGGTTAGAGCTGTGGTCGGGGTCAACCCAACACAAAGACAGTCCTGGTTAGAGCTGTGGTCGGGGCTCACTAGCTGATGAGAACAAGAGTCAATGAACTTTAATGATATTTCCAAACGTCACTTTAAAAAAAAAAAAACAGGAATCTTCGAAGACACGTCAAGACAAGACTACGACTTTTAATGATGTCTCTAAATGTCAGTTAAAACATGACTCCTGTGAGACATTTATAGACATGTCAAGACAAGACTGTGAACTTACGAAGACATTATGTATATAGACATGATGAACTTACGAAGACATTATGTGTACAGACATTATGTCTCCTGGATTAATCTGTATTTAGGGCTCCTCCTCTCTCATTCATCAGCCTGAACTTTAATTGCCAAATCTAATCCTGGCTTCTTATTTGCCAATCCACGGCAGAAGCGACAATGCTGATTGGCTAAGGACCAAGACAAAAGGCAAGGGCAGACAGGACCAAGACAAAGAATAGAAGTTCAGGTAAAGAGACAAACCCACACAGACAGGCAGACAGGCAGACAGACAGACAGACAGACAGGCAGGCAGACAGACACACAGACAGACAGACAGACAGACAGACAGACAGACAGACAGACAGACAGACAGACAGACATACAGGCAGACATACAGACAGACAGACAGACAGGCAGGCAGACAGACAGACAGACAGGCAGGAAGAAAGACAGACAGACAGATAGACATGCAGACAGACAAGCAGACAGACAGACAGACAGACAGGAGACAGACAGGCAGGAAGACAGACAGACAGACAGATAGACAGGCAGACAGACAAGCAGACACACAGACAGACATACAGACAGGCAGACAGACAGACATGAGACAGACAGACAGAAAGGCAGACAGACACACCGACAGATAGACAGATAGACAGACAGGCAGGCAGACAGACAGACAGACAGACACACAGGAGAGACAGACAGAAAGGCAGACAGACACACCGACAGACAGACAGGCAGACAGACAGACAGACAGACAGGAGACAGACAGGCAGGAAGACAGACAGACAGACAGATAGACAGGCAGACAGACAAGCAGACACACAGACAGACATACAGACAGGCAGACAGACAGACATGAGACAGACAGACAGAAAGGCAGAAAGACAGGAGACAGACAGACATGCAGGCAGACAGACACACCAACAGATAGACAGACAGACAGACAGACAGACAGACAGACAGACAGACAGACAGACACACAGGAGACAGACAGACAGACAGACAGACATGCAGACAGACAGACATGCAGACAGACAGACAGACAGACAGACAGACAGACAGACAGACAGACAGACAGACAGACAGACAGACAGACAGACAGACAGACAGACAGACAGACAGATAGATCATGGGAACCATACCTTTGTTGGAGATGGTGTGTGTGTGTGAGAGAGATATTAAAATTCCTTTATTGGCCCAACAGTTTCCATCACCAAAAAGCCCCACTTCAACAGACATAGAAAGCCTAACCCCCTGACCAACCCAGGTTGCCCTGACAAACACACCCTTATAAAGTCCACCCGACGCTTCACAAGCCCTCTATATACATGCTCCAATGTCAGCCGATCTCCCAGCTGCACAGCTCTGGGGTCCGGACACCCCAAAGAACAGACCTCCCCTCCCCACAGAACAGACCTCCCCCTCCCCACAGAACAGACCTCCCCCTCCCCAAAGAACAGACCTCCCCCTCCCCACAGAACAGACCTCCCCCTCCCCAAAGAACAGACCTCCCCTCCCCACAGAACAGACCTCCGCCTCCCCACAGAACAGACCTCCCCTCCCCACAGAACAGACCCCCCTCCCCACAGAACAGACCTCCCCTCCCCAAAGAACAGACCTCCCCCTCCCCACAGAACAGACCTCCCCTCCCCAAAGAACAGACCTCCCCCTCCCCACAGAACAGACCTCCCCCTCCCCACAGAACAGACCTCCCCTCCCCAAAGAACAGACCTCCCTCCCCACAGAACAGACCTCCCCTCCCCAAAGAACAGACCTCCCCCTCCCCACAGAACAGACCTCCCCTCCCCACAGAACAGACCTCCCCTCCCCAAAGAACAGACCTCCCCCTCCCCACAGAACAGACCTCCCCCTCCCCACAGAACAGACCTCCCCCTCCCTACAGAACAGACCTCCCCCTCCCCACAGAACAGACCTCCCCCCCCCCACAGAACAGACCTCCCCCTCCCCACAGAACAGACCCCCCTCCCCACAGAACAGACCCCCCTCCCCACAGAACAGACCTCCCGCTCCCCACAGAACAGACCTCCCCCTCCCCACAGAACAGACCTCCCCTCCCCACAGAACAGACCTCCCCCTCCCACAGAACAGACCTCCCCCTCCCCAAAGAACAGACCTCCCCCTCCCCAAAAAGAACAGAACAGAACCTCCCCACAGAACAGACCTCCCCCTCCCCAAAGAACAGACCTCCCCCTCCCCAAAGAACAGACCTCCCCCTCCCCAAAGAACAGACCTCCCCTCCCAAAGAACAGACCTCCCCCTCCCCACAGAACAGACCTCCCCCTCCCCACAGAACAGACCTCCCCCTCCCCACAGAACAGACCTCCCCTCCCCACAGAACAGACCTCCCCCTCCCCAACAGAACAGACCTCCCCCTCCCCAAAGAACAGACCCCCTCCCCACAGAACAGACCCCCCCAACAGAACAGACCCCCCACAGAACAGACCCCACCTCCCAACAGAACAGACCTCCCCCTCCCCACAGAACAGACCCCCCCTCCCAACAGAACAGACCCCCTCCCCACAGAACAGACCCCCCCCCTCCCCACAGAACAGACAAAAAATACATGTTAAAATTGGTTTTACATTTTTTTTAATTTCACACAGGGGTGAGGAGTCACCCAGGCCAGCAATCTGAGCCCAACATTGTTTCATATCTATATTGATGAATTTGAAAAACAGTCTACAGCTTCAGTTGGAGCCATCTACGGCTCCTGTTGGGGCCACCTACGGCTCCTGTTGGGGCCATCTACGGCTCCTGTTGGGGCCATCTACGGCTCCTGATGGGGCCATCTACGGCTCCTGATGGGGCCATCTACGGCTCCTTTTGGGGCCATCTACGGCTCCTGTTGGGGCCATCTACGGCTCCTATCTACGGCTCCTGTTGGGGCCACCTACGGCTCCTGATGGGGCCACCTACGGCTCCTGATGGGGCCACCTACGGCTCCTGATGGGGCCATCTACGGCTCCTGTTGGGGCCATCTACGGCTCCTGTTGGGGCCATCTACGGCTCCTGATGGGGCCATCTACGGCTCCTGTTGGGGCCATCTACGGCTCCTGTTGGGGCCATCTACGGCTCCTGTTGGGGCCATCTACGGCTCCTGGGCTCTTCCAAGACAACAATGAAATTAAGCTCCTCCTCTATGCAGATGACCAAGTCTAGCTGTCACAACAGAACAGGGGTTACAACAGGGGTCACAACAGGGGTCTCAACAGGGGTCACAACAGGGGTCACAACAGGGGTCACAACAGGGGTCACAACAGGGGTTACAACAGGGGTCTCAACAGGGGTCACAACAGGGGTTACAACAGGGGTCTCAACAGGGGTCACAACAGGGGTTACAACAGGGGTCTCAACAGGGGTCTCAACAGGGGTCACAACAGGGGTCACAACAGGGGTCACAACAGGGGTCTCAACAGGGGTCTCAACAGGGGTCTCAACAGGGGTTACAACAGGGGTCTCAACAGGGGTCACAACAGGGGTTACAACAGGGGTCTCAACAGGGGTCTCAACAGGGGTCACAACAGGGGTCACAACAGGGGTCACAACAGGGGTCTCAACAGGGGTTACAACAGGGGTTACAACAGGGGTCACAACAGGGGTCACAGGGGTTTCAACAGGGGTCACAACAGGGGTTACAACAGGGGTTACAACAGGGGTTACAACAGGGGTCACAACAGGGGTTACAACAGGGGTCTCAACAGGGGTTACAACAGGGGTCACAACAGGGGTTACAACAGGGGTTACAACAGGGGTTTCAACAGGGGTTTCAACAGGGGTCTCAACAGGGGTTACAACAGGGGTCACAACAGGGGTCTCAACAGGGGTTTCAACAGGGGTCACAACAGGGGTTACAACAGGGGTTACAACAGGGGTCACAACAGGGGTCACAACAGGGGTCACAAAAGGGGTTACAACAGGGGTCTCAACAGGGGTTACAACAGGGGTTGCAGGGGTCACAACAGGGGTTACAACAGGGGTCACAACAGGGGTTACAACAGGGGTAACAACAGGGGTCACAACAGGGGTCACAACAGGGGTCACAACAGGGGTCTCAACAGGGGTCACAACAGGGGTCACAACAGAGGTTACAACAGGGGTTACAACAGGGGTCTCAACAGGAGTTACAACAGAACAAGGGTCTCAACAGGGGTCACAACAGGGGTCACAAAAGGGGTTACAACAGGGGTTTCAACAGGGGTCACAACAGGGGTTACAACAGGGGTTTCAACAGGGGTCACAACAGGGGTCACAACAGGGGTCACAAAAGGGGTTACAACAGGGGTTACAACAGGGGTTGCAGGGGTCTCAACAGGGGTTACAACAGGGGTTACAACAGGGGTCACAACAGGGGTTACAACAGGGGTCACAACAGGGGTCTCAACAGGGGTTACAACAGGGGTCACAACAGGGGTTTCAACAGGGGTCTCAACAGGGGTCTCAACAGGGGTCACAACAGGGGTCACAACAGGGGTTACAACAGGGGTTTCAACAGGGGTCACAACAGGGGTTACAACAGGGGTTACAACAGGGGTCACAACAGGGGTTACAACAGGGGTCACAACAGGGGTTACAACAGGGGTTTCAACAGGGGTCTCAACAGGGGTCTCAACAGGGGTCACAACAGGGGTTACAACAGGGGTTACAACAGGGGTCACAACAGGGGTCACAACAGGGGTCACAACAGGGGTCACAACAGGGGTTACAACAGGGGTCACAACAGGGGTCACAACAGGAGTCTCAACAGGGGTTACAACCTGAATACCAAGATAGACCACATAGCTGTACTCAGGGAACTTACATCCTAAACCTGAATACCAAGATAGACCACATAGCTGTACTCAGGGAACTTACATCCTAAACCTGAATACCAACATAGACCACA
>NW_027040208.1:45000-60000 GCF_034236695.1 Oncorhynchus nerka | reverse complement strand
CTGCTGCCCCCTAGTGGATATAAATATAATCTGCTGCCCCCTAGTGGATATATATATAATCTGCTGCCTCCTAGTGGATATATATATAGAATCTGCTGCCCCCTAGTGGATATATATATAATCTGCTGCCCCCTAGTGGATATAAATATAATCTGCTGCCCCCTAGTGGATATATTTAGAATCTGCTGCCCCCTAGTGGATATATATAGAATCTGCTGCCCCCTAGTGGATATAAATATAATATGCTGCCCCCTAGTGGATATATATATATAATCTGCTGCCTCCTAGTGGATATATATATAGAATCTGCTGCCCCCTAGTGGATATATATATAATCTGCTGCCTCCTAGTGGATATATATATAGAATCTGCTGCCCCCTAGTGGATATATATATATATATAATCTGCTGCCCCCTAGTGGATATAAATATAATCTGCTGCCCCCTAGTGGATATATATAGAATCTGCTGCCCCCTAATGGATATATATAGACTCTGCTGCCCTCTAGTGGATATATATAGAATCTGCTGTCTTCTAGTGGATATATATAGAATCTGCTGCCCCCTAGTGGATATATATATAATCTGCTGCCCCCTAGTGGATATATATAGAATCTGCTTTCTGCTAGTGGATATAAATATAATCTGCTGCCCCCTAGTGGAAAAAAAATATAGAATCTGCTGCCCCCTAGTGGATATAAATATATAATCTGCTGCCCCCTAGTGGATATATTTAGAATCTGCTGCCCCCTAGTGGATATATATAGAATCTGCTGCCCCCTAGTGGATATATATAGAATCTGCTGTCTCCTAGTGGATATATATATAATCTGCTGCCCCCTTGTGGCTATATATAGAATCTGCTGCCCCCTAGTGGATAAATAGAATCTGCTGTCTCCTAGTGGATATATTTAGAATCTGCTGCCCCCTAGTGGATATATATAGAATCTGCTGCCCCCTAGTGGATATATATAGAATCTGCTGCCCCCTAATGGATATATATAGAATCTGCTGCCCTCTAGTGGATATATATATAATCTGCTGCCCTCTAGTGGATATATATATAATCTGCTGCCCCCTAGTGGATATATATAGAATCTGCTGCCCCCTAATGGATATATATAGAATCTGCTGCCCCCCCAGTGGATATATATAGAATCTGCTGCCCCTAATGGATATATATAGAATCTGCTGCCCCTAATGGATATATATAGAATCTGCTGCCCCTAGTGGATATATATAGAATCTGCTGCCCTCTAGTGGATATATATATAATCTGCTGCCCTCTAGTGGATATATATATAATCTGCTGCCCTCTAGTGGATATATATATAATCTGCTGCCCCCTAGTGGATATATATAGAATCTGCTGCCCCCTAATGGATATATATAGAATCTGCTGCCCCCTAGTGGATATATATAGAATCTGCTGCCCCCTAGTGGATATATATAGAATCTGCTGCCCCCTAGTGGATATATATAGAATCTGCTGCCCCCTAGTGGATATAGCAGATTCTATATATCCACTAGGAGGCAGCAGATTATATTTATATCCACTAGGGGGCAGCAGATTATATTTATATCCACTAGGGGGCAGCAGATTATATTTATATCCACTAGGAGGCAGCAGATTATATTTATATCCACTAGGGGGCAGCAGATTCTATATATATCCACTAGGAGGCAGCAGATTATATTTATATCCACTAGGGGGCAGCAGATTCTATATATATCCACTAGGGGGCAGCAGATTATATTTATATCCACTAGGGGGCAGCAGATTATATTTATATCCACTAGGGGGCAGCAGATTATATTTATATCCACTAGGGGGCAGCAGATTATATTTATATCCACTAGAGGGCAGCAGATTATATTTATATCCACTAGGAGGCAGCAGATTATATTTATATCCACTAGGAGGCAGCAGATTATATTTATATCCACTAGGGGGCAGCAGATTATATTTATATCCACTAGGGGGCAGCATATTATATTTATATCCACTAGAGGGCAGCAGATTATATATATATCCACTAGAGGGCAGCAGATTCTATATATATCCACTAGAGGGCAGCAGATTATATATATATATATATACACTAGGACGGACACTGATATATATATATATATGTATATATATATTATTTGAAATGTAATTAAGAGAATTCAGAGATTATAGTACAATAAATTAATAAATTAATATAATTTTAACATTTGACACATGTATTGTAGTATACATTTAATTCACAGTTTAATTTGTATGGAAAACAGAATAAAAATACATTCGACAAAGCATTTTGGTACTTGGACACTTGTTCTTTCAATCCGAGTTTAAACCATGTTGAATGAAGTTCTCAGTCTGTGGACCTACTTCTGTCTACTGACCCATCGATACACTTGTAGGCTACAACAGTCCATCTACTGTTAGTCTGTCTGCTTCTCTGTCTGTCTGTCTGTCCATCCCTCCTCAGATCAGAGTCTGTCTGTCTGTCTGTCTGTCTGTCTGTCTGTCTGTCTGTCCGTCCGTCCGTCCGTCCGTCCGTCCGTCCCTACTCAGATCAGTGTGTGTCTGCGTCTGTGCAGGGCCAGGTCCCTCCTCCTCAGATCAGTGTGTGTCTGCGTCTGTGCAGGGCCAGGTCCCTCCTCAGATCAGTGTGTGTCTGCGTCTGTGCAGGGCCAGGTCCCTCCTCAGATCAGTGTGTGTCTGCGTCTGTGCAGGGCCAGGTCCCTCCTCAGATCAGTGTGTGTCTGCGTCTGTGCAGGGCCAGGTCCCACCTCCTCAGGTCAGTGTGTGTCTGCGTCTGTGCAGGGCCAGGTCCCTCCTCAGGTCAGTGTGTGTCTGCGTCTGTGCAGGGCCAGGTCCCTCCTCAGGTCAGTGTGTGTCTGTGTCTGTGCAGGGCCAGGTCCCTCCTCAGATCAGTGTGTGTCTGTGCAGGGCCAGGTCCCTCCTCAGGTCAGTGTGTGTCTGTGCAGGGTCAGGTCCCTCCTCAGATCAGTGTGTGTCTGTGCAGGGCCAGGTCCCTCCTCCTCAGATCAGTGTGTGTCTGTGCAGGGCCAGGTCCCTCCTCCTCAGATCAGTGTGTGTCTGCGTCTGTGCAGGGCCAGGTCCCTCCTCCTCAGGTCAGTGTGTGTCTGTGCAGGGCCAGGTCCCTCCTCAGGTCAGTGTGTGTCTGCGTCTGTGCAGGGCCAGGTCCCTCCTCCTCAGATCAGTGTGTGTCTGTGCAGGGCCAGGTCCCTCCTCAGGTCAGTGTGTGTCTGCGTCTGTGCAGGGCCAGGTCCCTCCTCCTCAGGTCAGTGTGTGTCTGCGTCTGTGCAGGGCCAGGTCCCTCCTCCTCAGGTCAGTGTGTGTCTGCGTCTGTGCAGGGCCAGGTCTCTCCTCAGATCAGTGTGTGTCTGCGTCTGTGCAGGGCCAGGTCCCTCCTCCTCAGGTCAGTGTGTGTCTGCGTCTGTGCAGGGCCAGGTCCCTCCTCAGATCAGTGTGTGTCTGTGTCTGTGCAGGGCCAGGTCCCTCCTCAGGTCAGTGTGTGTCTGTGCAGGGCCAGGTCCCTCCTCCTCAGGTCAGTGTGTGTCTGCGTCTGTGCAGGGCCAGGTCCCTCCTCAGATCAGTGTGTGTCTGCGTCTGTGCAGGGCCAGGTCCCTCCTCCTCAGATCAGTGTGTGTCTGCGTCTGTGCAGGGCCAGGTCCCTCCTCAGATCAGTGTGTGTCTGCGTCTGTGCAGGGCCAGGTCCCTCCTCAGATCAGTGTGTGTCTGCGTCTGTGCAGGGCCAGGTCCCTCCTCCTCAGGTCAGTGTGTGTCTGCGTATGTGCAGGGCCAGGTTCCTCCTCAGATCAGTGTGTGTCTGCGTCTGTGCAGGGCCAGGTCCCTCCTCCTCAGGTCAGTGTGTGTCTGCGTCTGTGCAGGGCCAGGTCCCTCCTCAGGTCAGTGTGTGTCTGCGTCTGTGCAGGGCCAGGTCCCTCCTCCTCAGATCAGTGTGTGTCTGTGCAGGGCCAGGTCCCTCCTCAGGTCAGTGTGTGTCTGCGTCTGTGCAGGGCCAGGTCCCTCCTCCTCAGGTCAGTGTGTGTCTGCGTCTGTGCAGGGCCAGGTCCCTCCTCAGGTCAGTGTGTGTCTGCGTCTGTGCAGGGCCAGGTCTCTCCTCAGATCAGTGTGTGTCTGCGTCTGTGCAGGGCCAGGTCCCTCCTCCTCAGGTCAGTGTGTGTCTGCGTCTGTGCAGGGCCAGGTCCCTCCTCCTCAGATCAGTGTGTGTCTGTGCAGGGCCAGGTCCCTCCTCAGGTCAGTGTGTGTCTGCGTCTGTGCAGGGCCAGGTCCCTCCTCCTCAGGTCAGTGTGTGTCTGCGTCTGTGCAGGGCCAGGTCCCTCCTCCTCAGGTCAGTGTGTGTCTGCGTCTGTGCAGGGCCAGGTCTCTCCTCAGATCAGTGTGTGTCTGCGTCTGTGCAGGGCCAGGTCCCTCCTCCTCAGGTCAGTGTGTGTCTGCGTCTGTGCAGGGCCAGGTCCCTCCTCAGATCAGTGTGTGTCTGTGTCTGTGCAGGGCCAGGTCCCTCCTCAGGTCAGTGTGTGTCTGTGCAGGGCCAGGTCCCTCCTCCTCAGGTCAGTGTGTGTCTGCGTCTGTGCAGGGCCAGGTCCCTCCTCAGATCAGTGTGTGTCTGCGTCTGTGCAGGGCCAGGTCCCTCCTCCTCAGATCAGTGTGTGTCTGCGTCTGTGCAGGGCCAGGTCCCTCCTCAGATCAGTGTGTGTCTGCGTCTGTGCAGGGCCAGGTCCCTCCTCAGATCAGTGTGTGTCTGCGTCTGTGCAGGGCCAGGTCCCTCCTCCTCAGGTCAGTGTGTGTCTGCGTATGTGCAGGGCCAGGTTCCTCCTCAGATCAGTGTGTGTCTGCGTCTGTGCAGGGCCAGGTCCCTCCTCCTCAGGTCAGTGTGTGTCTGCGTCTGTGCAGGGCCAGGTCCCTCCTCAGGTCAGTGTGTGTCTGCGTCTGTGCAGGGCCAGGTCCCTCCTCCTCAGATCAGTGTGTGTCTGTGCAGGGCCAGGTCCCTCCTCAGGTCAGTGTGTGTCTGCGTCTGTGCAGGGCCAGGTCCCTCCTCCTCAGGTCAGTGTGTGTCTGCGTCTGTGCAGGGCCAGGTCCCTCCTCAGGTCAGTGTGTGTCTGCGTCTGTGCAGGGCCAGGTCCCTCCTCAGGTCAGTGTGTGTCTGCGTCTGTGCAGGGCCAGGTCCCTCCTCCTCAGATCAGTGTGTGTCTGTGCTGTGCAGGGCCAGGTCCCTCCTCCTCAGGTCAGTGTGTGTCTGCGTCTGTGCAGGGCCAGGTCCCTCCCTCCAGGTCAGTGTCAGTGGTCCCTCCTCAGGTCAGTGTGTGTCTGCGTCTGTGCAGGGCCAGGTCCCTCCTCAGGTCAGTGTGTGTCAGGGCCAGGTCAGTGTGTGTCTGCGTCTGTGCAGGGCCAGGTCCCTCCTCCTCAGGTCAGTGTGTGCGTCTGTGCAGGGCCAGGTCTGTCCTCAGGTCAGGGTGTCTGCGTCTGTGCAGGGCAGGTCCCTCCTCCTCAGATCAGTGTGTGTCTGCGTCTGTGCAGGGCCAGGTCCCTCCTCCTCAGGTCAGTGTGTGTCTGCGTCTGTGCAGGGCCAGGTCCTCCTCAGGTCCCTGTGCAGGGCCAGGTCCTCCTCAGGTCAGTGTGTGTCTGCGTCTGTGCAGGGCCAGGTCCCTCCTCCTCAGGTCAGTGTGTGTCTGTCTGTGCAGGGCCAGGTCCCTCCTCAGGTCAGTGTGTCTGTGTCTGTGTCCCTGCAGTCTGTGCAGGGCCAGGTCCCTCCTCCTCAGATCAGTGTGTGTCTGCGTCTGTGCAGGGCCAGGTCCCTCCTCAGATCAGTGTGTCTGCGTCTGTGCAGGGCCAGGTCCCTCCCTCAGATCAGTGTGTCTGCGTCTGTGCAGGGCCAGGTCCCTCCTCAGGTCAGTGTGTGTCTGCGTCTGTGCAGGGCCAGGTCTCCTCCTCAGATCAGTGTGTGTCTGCGTCTGTGCAGGGCCAGGTCCCTCCTCCTCAGGTCAGTGTGTGTCTGCGTCTGTGCAGGGCCAGGTCCCTCCTCAGATCAGTGTGTGTCTGCGTCTGTGCAGGGCCAGGTCCCTCCTCCTCAGATCAGTGTGTGTCTGTGCAGGGCCAGGTCCCTCCTCAGGTCAGTGTGTGTCTGCGTCTGTGCAGGGCCAGGTCCCTCCTCCTCAGGTCAGTGTGTGTCTGCGTCTGTGCAGGGCCAGGTCCCTCCTCCTCAGGTCAGTGTGTGTCTGCGTCTTTGCGGGGCCAGGTCCCTCCTCAGATCAGTGTGTGTCTGCGTCTGTGCAGGGCCAGGTCCCTCCTCAGGTCAGTGTGTCTGCGTCTGTGCAGGGCCAGGTCCCTCCTCCTCAGGTCAGTGTGTGTCTGCGTCTTTGCGGGGCCAGGTCCCTCCTCAGATCAGTGTGTGTCTGCGTCTGTGCAGGGCCAGGTCCCTCCTCAGGTCAGTGTGTGTCTGTGCAGGGCCAGGTCCCTCCTCAGATCAGTGTGTGTCTGCGTCTGTGCAGGGCCAGGTCCCTCCTCAGGTCAGTGTGTGTCTGTGTCTGTGCAGGGCCAGGTCCCTCCTCCTCAGATCAGTGTGTGTCTGCGTCTGTGCAGGGCCAGGTCCCTCCTCCTCAGGTCAGTGTGTGTCTGCGTCTGTGCAGGGCCAGGTCCCTCCTCCTCAGGTCAGTGTGTGTCTGTGCAGGGCCAGGTCCCTCCTCCTCAGGTCAGTGTGTGTCTGCGTCTGTGCAGGGCCAGGTCCCTCCTCCTCAGATCAGTGTGTGTCTGTGCAGGGCCAGGTCCCTCCTCAGGTCAGTGTGTGTCTGCGTCTGTGCAGGGCCAGGTCCCTCCTCAGGTCAGTGTGTGTCTGTGCAGGGCCAGGTCCCTCCTCCTCAGATCAGTGTGTGTCTGCGTCTGTGCAGGGCCAGGTCCCTCCTCCTCAGGTCAGTGTGTGTCTGCGTCTGTGCAGGGCCAGGTCCCTCCTCCTCAGGTCAGTGTGTGTCTGCGTCTGTGCAGGGCCAGGTCCCTCCTCAGGTCAGTGTGTGTCTGTGTCTGTGCAGGGCCAGGTCCCTCCTCCTCAGGTCAGTGTGTGTCTGTGCAGGGCCAGGTCCCTCCTCAGATCAGTGTGTGTTTGTGTCTGTGCAGGGCCAGGTCCCTCCTCCTCAGATCAGTGTGTGTCTGCGTCTGTGCAGGGCCAGGTCCCTCCTCAGATCAGTGTGTGTCTGTGCAGGGCCAGGTCCCTCCTCAGATCAGTGTGTGTCTGTGCAGGGCCAGGTCCCTCCTCAGATCAGTGTGTGTCTGTGCAGGGCCAGGTCCCTCCTCCTCAGATCAGTGTGTGTCTGTGCAGGGCCAGGTCCCTCCTCCTCAGATCAGTGTGTGTCTGCGTCTGTGCAGGGCCAGGTCCCTCCTCCTCAGATCAGTGTGTGTCTGCGTCTGTGCAGGGCCAGGTCCCTCCTCCTCAGGTCAGTGTGTGTCTGCGTCTTTGCGGGGCCAGGTCCCTCCTCAGGTCAGTGTGTGTCTGCGTCTGTGCAGGGCCAGGTCCCTCCTCAGATCAGTGTGTGTTTGTGTCTGTGCAGGGCCAGGTCCCTCCTCCTCAGATCAGTGTGTGTCTGCGTCTGTGCAGGGCCAGGTCCCTCCTCAGATCAGTGTGTGTCTGTGCAGGGCCAGGTCCCTCCTCAGATCAGTGTGTGTCTGTGCAGGGCCAGGTCCCTCCTCAGATCAGTGTGTGTCTGTGCAGGGCCAGGTCCCTCCTCCTCAGATCAGTGTGTGTCTGTGCAGGGCCAGGTCCCTCCTCCTCAGATCAGTGTGTGTCTGCGTCTGTGCAGGGCCAGGTCCCTCCTCCTCAGATCAGTGTGTGTCTGCGTCTGTGCAGGGCCAGGTCCCTCCTCAGGTCAGTGTGTGTCTGCGTCTTTGCAGGGCCAGGTCCCTCCTCAGGTCAGTGTCTGCGTCTGTGCAGGGCCAGGTCCCTCCTCAGGTCAGTGTGTGTCTGTGTCTGTGCAGGGCCAGGTCCCTCCTCCTCAGATCAGTGTGTGTCTGCGTCTGTGCAGGGCCAGGTCCCTCCTCCTCAGGTCAGTGTGTGTCTGTGCAGGGCCAGGTCCCTCCTCAGATCAGTGTGTGTCTGTGCAGGGCCAGGTCCCTCCTCCTCAGATCAGGGTGTGTCTGCGTCTGTGCAGGGCCAGGTCCCTCCTCCTCAGGTCAGTGTGTGTCTGCGTCTGTGCAGGGCCAGGTCCCTCCTCAGGTCAGTGTGTGTCTGTGCAGGGCCAGGTCCCTCCTCCTCAGATCAGTGTGTGTCTGTGCAGGGCCAGGTCCCTCCTCAGGTCAGTGTGTGTCTGTGCAGGGCCAGGTCCCTCCTCAGGTCAGTGTGTGTCTGTGCAGGGCCAGGTCCCTCCTCCTCAGGTCAGTGTGTGTCTGCGTCTGTGCGGGGCGAGGTCCCTCCTCAGGTCAGTGTGTGTCTGCGTCTGTGCAGGGCCAGGTCCCTCCTCCTCAGATCAGTGTGTGTCTGCGTCTGTGCAGGGCCAGGTCCCTCCTCCTCAGGTCAGTGTGTGTCTGCGTCTGTGCAGGGCCAGGTCTCTCCTCCTCAGGTCAGTGTGTGTCTGCGTCTGTGCAGGGCCAGGTCTCTCCTCAGGTCAGTGTGTGTCTGTGCAGGGCCAGGTCCCTCCTCAGATCAGTGTGTGTCTGCGTCTGTGCAGGGCCAGGTCCCTCCTCCTCAGATCAGTGTATGTCTGTGCAGGGCCAGGTCCCTCCTCCTCAGATCAGTGTGTGTCTGTGCAGGGCCAGGTCCCTCCTCAGATCAGTGTGTGTCTGTGCAGGGCCAGGTCTCTCCTCCTCAGGTCAGTGTGTGTCTGCGTCTGTGCAGGGCCAGGTCCCTCCTCCTCAGGTCAGTGTGTGTCTGCGTCTTTGCGGGGCCAGGTCCCTCCTCAGGTCAGTGTGTGTCTGCGTCTGTGCAGGGCCAGGTCCCTCCTCAGGTCAGTGTGTGTCTGTGTCTGTGCAGGGCCAGGTCCCTCCTCCTCAGATCAGTGTGTGTCTGCGTCTGTGCAGGGCCAGGTCCCTCCTCCTCAGGTCAGTGTGTGTCTGTGCAGGGCCAGGTCTCTCCTCCTCAGGTCAGTGTGTGTCTGCGTCTGTGCAGGGCCAGGTCCCTCCTCCTCAGGTCAGTGTGTGTCTGCGTCTGTGCAGGGCCAGGTCCCTCCTCCTCAGGTCAGTGTGTGTCTGCGTCTGTGCAGGGCCAGGTCCCTCCTCAGATCAGTGTGTGTCTGTGCAGGGCCAGGTCCCTCCTCCTCAGGTCAGTGTGTGTCTGTGCAGGGCCAGGTCCCTCCTCAGATCAGTGTGTGTCTGTGTCTGTGCAGGGCCAGGTCCCTCCTCAGGTCAGTGTGTGTCTGTGCAGGGCCAGGTCCCTCCTCAGGTCAGTGTGTGTCTGCGTCTGTGCAGGGCCAGGTCCCTCCTCCTCAGATCAGTGTGTGTCTGTGCAGGGCCAGGTCCCTCCTCCTCAGGTCAGTGTGTGTCTGCGTCTGTGCATGGCCAGGTCCCTCCTCAGTTCAGTGTGTGTCTGTGCAGGGCCAGGTCCCTCCTCCTCAGGTCAGTGTGTGTCTGTGCAGGGCCAGGTCCCTCCTCAGATCAGTGTGTGTCTGTGCAGGGCCAGGTCCCTCCTCCTCAGGTCAGTGTGTGTCTGTGCAGGGCCAGGTCCCTCCTCAGATCAGTGTGTGTCTGTGCAGGGCCAGGTCCCTCCTCAGGTCAGTGTGTGTCTGTGCAGGGCCAGGTCCCTCCTCAGATCATTGTGTGTCTGTGCAGGGCCAGGTCCCTCCTCCTCAGATCAGTGTGTGTCTGCGTCTGTGCAGGGCCAGGTCCCTCCTCAGGTCAGTGTGTGTCTGTGCAGGGCCAGGTCCCTCCTCAGGTCAGTGTGTGTCTGCGTCTGTGCAGGGCCAGGTCCCTCCTCAGGTCAGTGTGTGTCTGTGCAGGGCCAGGTCCCTCCTCCTCAGATCAGTGTGTGTCTGTGCAGGGCCAGGTCCCTCCTCCTCAGGTCAGTGTGTGTCTGCGTCTGTGCAGGGCCAGGTCCCTCCTCAGATCAGTGTGTGTCTGTGCAGGGCCAGGTCTCTCCTCCTCAGGTCAGTGTGTGTCTGCGTCTGTGCAGGGCCAGGTCCCTCCTCCTCAGATCAGTGTGTGTCTGCGTCTGTGCAGGGCCAGGTCCCTCCTCCTCAGATCAGTGTGTGTCTGTGCAGGGCCAGGTCCCTCCTCAGATCAGTGTGTGTCTGTGCAGGGCCAGGTCCCTCCTCCTCAGATCAGTGTGTGTCTAGGTCTGTGCAGGGCCAGGTCCCTCCTCAGGTCAGTGTGTGTCTGTGTCTGTGCAGGGCCAGGTCCCTCCTCAGATCAGTGTGTGTCTGCGTCTGTGCAGGGCCAGGTCCCTCCTCCTCAGGTCAGTGTGTGTCTGTGCAGGGCCAGGTCCCTCCTCCTCAGGTCAGTGTGTGTCTGCGTCTGTGCGGGGCCAGGTCCCTCCTCCTCAGATCAGTGTGTGTCTGTGCAGGGCCAGGTCCCTCCTCAGATCAGTGTGTGTCTGTGCAGGGCCAGGTCCCTCCTCCTCAGGTCAGTGTGTGTCTGTGCAGGGCCAGGTCCCTCCTCAGATCAGTGTGTGTCTGTGTCTGTGCAGGGCCAGGTCCCTCCTCAGGTCAGTGTGTGTCTGTGCAGGGCCAGGTCCCTCCTCCTCAGGTCAGTGTGTGTCTGTGCAGGGCCAGGTCCCTCCTCAGATCAGTGTGTGTCTGCGTCTGTGCAGGGCCAGGTCCCTCCTCCTCAGATCAGTGTGTGTCTGTGCAGGGCCAGGTCCCTCCTCCTCAGGTCAGTGTGTGTCTGCGTCTGTGCAGGGCCAGGTCCCTCCTCCTCAGATCAGTGTGTGTCTGTGCAGGGCCAGGTCCCTCCTCAGATCAGTGTGTGTCTGTGCAGGGCCAGGTCCCTCCTCAGATCAGTGTGTGTCTGTGCAGGGCCGGGTCCCTCCTCAGATCAGTGTGTGTCTGTGCAGGGCCAGGTCCCTCCTCAGGTCAGTATGTGTCTGTGCAGGGCCAGGTCCCTCCTCCTCAGATCAGTGTGTGTCTGCGTCTGTGCAGGGCCAGGTCCCTCCTCAGGTCAGTGTGTGTCTGTGCAGGGCCAGGTCCCTCCTCCTCAGATCAGTGTGTGTCTGCGTCTGTGCAGGGCCAGGTCCCTCCTCCTCAGATCAGTGTGTGTCTGCGTCTGTGCAGGGCCAGGTCCCTCCTCCTCAGATCAGTGTGTGTCTGTGCAGGGCCAGGTCCCTCCTCAGATCAGTGTGTGTCTGTGCAGGGCCAGGTCCCTCCTCCTCAGATCAGTGTGTGTCTGCGTCTGTGCAGGGCCAGGTCCCTCCTCAGGTCAGTGTGTGTCTGTGTCTGTGCAGGGCCAGGTCCCTCCTCAGATCAGTGTGTGTCTGCGTCTGTGCAGGGCCAGGTCCCTCCTCCTCAGGTCAGTGTGTGTCTGTGCAGGGCCAGGTCCCTCCTCCTCAGGTCAGTGTGTGTCTGCGTCTGTGCGGGGCCAGGTCCCTCCTCCTCAGATCAGTGTGTGTCTGTGCAGGGCCAGGTCCCTCCTCAGATCAGTGTGTGTCTGCGTCTGTGCAGGGCCAGGTCCCTCCTCCTCAGGTCAGTGTGTGTCTGTGCAGGGCCAGGTCCCTCCTCAGATCAGTGTGTGTCTGTGTCTGTGCAGGGCCAGGTCCCTCCTCAGGTCAGTGTGTGTCTGTGCAGGGCCAGGTCCCTCCTCCTCAGGTCAGTGTGTGTCTGTGCAGGGCCAGGTCCCTCCTCAGATCAGTGTGTGTCTGTGTCTGTGCAGGGCCAGGTCCCTCCTCCTCAGATCAGTGTGTGTCTGTGCAGGGCCAGGTCCCTCCTCCTCAGGTCAGTGTGTGTCTGCGTCTGTGCAGGGCCAGGTCCCTCCTCCTCAGATCAGTGTGTGTCTGTGCAGGGCCAGGTCCCTCCTCAGATCAGTGTGTGTCTGTGCAGGGCCAGGTCCCTCCTCAGATCAGTGTGTGTCTGTGCAGGGCCAGGTCCCTCCTCAGATCAGTGTGTGTCTGTGCAGGGCCAGGTCTCCTCCTCAGGTCAGTATGTGTCTGTGCAGGGCCAGGTCCTCCTCCTCAGATCAGTGTGTGTCTGCGTCTGTGCAGGGCCAGGTCCCTCCTCCTCAGATCAGTGTGTGTCTGTGCAGGGCCAGGTCCCTCCTCCTCAGATCAGTGTGTGTCTGCGTCTGTGCAGGGCCAGGTCCCTCCTCAGGTCAGTGTGTGTCTGTGTCTGTGCAGGGCCAGGTCCCTCCTCAGATCAGTGTGTGTCTGCGTCTGTGCAGGGCCAGGTCCCTCCTCCTCAGGTCAGTGTGTGTCTGTGCAGGGCCAGGTCCCTCCTCCTCAGGTCAGTGTGTGTCTGCGTCTGTGCGGGGCCAGGTCCCTCCTCCTCAGATCAGTGTGTGTCTGTGCAGGGCCAGGTCCCTCCTCAGATCAGTGTGTGTCTGCGTCTGTGCAGGGCCAGGTCCCTCCTCCTCAGGTCAGTGTGTGTCTGTGCAGGGCCAGGTCCCTCCTCAGATCAGTGTGTGTCTGTGTCTGTGCAGGGCCAGGTCCCTCCTCAGGTCAGTGTGTGTCTGTGCAGGGCCAGGTCCCTCCTCCTCAGGTCAGTGTGTGTCTGTGCAGGGCCAGGTCCCTCCTCAGATCAGTGTGTGTCTGTGTCTGTGCAGGGCCAGGTCCCTCCTCCTCAGATCAGTGTGTGTCTGTGCAGGGCCAGGTCCCTCCTCCTCAGGTCAGTGTGTGTCTGCGTCTGTGCAGGGCCAGGTCCCTCCTCCTCAGATCAGTGTGTGTCTGTGCAGGGCCAGGTCCCTCCTCAGATCAGTGTGTGTCTGTGCAGGGCCAGGTCCCTCCTCAGATCAGTGTGTGTCTGTGCAGGGCCAGGTCCCTCCTCAGATCAGTGTGTGTCTGTGCAGGGCCAGGTCCCTCCTCAGGTCAGTATGTGTCTGTGCAGGGCCAGGTCCCTCCTCCTCAGATCAGTGTGTGTCTGCGTCTGTGCAGGGCCAGGTCCCTCCTCAGGTCAGTGTGTGTCTGTGCAGGGCCAGGTCCCTCCTCCTCAGATCAGTGTGTGTCTGTGTCTGTGCAGGGCCAGGTCCCTCCTCAGATCAGTGTGTGTCTGCGTCTGTGCAGGGCCAGGTCCCTCCTCCTCAGGTCAGTGTGTGTCTGCGTCTGTGCAGGGCCAGGTCCCTCCTCCTCAGATCAGTGTGTGTCTGTGCAGGGCCAGGTCCCTCCTCCTCAGATCAGTGTGTGTCTGTGCAGGGCCAGGTCCCTCCTCCTCAGGTCAGTGTGTGTCTGCGTCTGTGCAGGGCCAGGTCCCTCCTCAGATCAGTGTGTGTCTGCGTCTGTGCAGGGCCAGGTCCCTCCTCCTCAGGTCAGTGTGTGTCTGCGTCTGTGCAGGGCCAGGTCCCTCCTCAGATCAGTGTGTGTCTGCGTCTGTGCAGGGCCAGGTCCCTCCTCCTCAGGTCAGTGTGTGTCTGCGTCTGTGCAGGGCCAGGTCCCTCCTCCTCAGGTCAGTGTGTGTCTGCGTCTGTGCAGGGCCAGGTCCCTCCTCCTCAGGTCAGTGTGTGTCTGCGTCTGTGCGGGGCCAGGTCCCTCCTCAGGTCAGTGTGTGTCTGCGTCTGTGCAGAGCCAGGTCCCTCCTCCTCAGATCAGTGTGTGTCTGCGTCTGTGCAGGGCCAGGTCCCTCCTCCTCAGGTCAGTGTGTGT
This sequence comes from Oncorhynchus nerka, assembly GCF_034236695.1. Lineage (NCBI taxonomy): Eukaryota > Metazoa > Chordata > Actinopteri > Salmoniformes > Salmonidae > Oncorhynchus > Oncorhynchus nerka. The sequence goes on along the minus strand of NW_027040208.1, from coordinate 46,268 downwards.
CTGTGCAGGGCCAGGTCCCTCCTCAGATCAGTGTGTGTCTGTGCAGGGCCAGGTCCCTCCTCCTCAGATCAGTGTGTGTCTGTGCAGGGCCAGGTCCCTCCTCCTCAGATCAGTGTGTGTCTGTGTCTGTGCAGGGCCAGGTCCCTCCTCCTCAGGTCAGTGTGTGTCTGCGTCTGTGCGGGGCCAGGTCCCTCCTCAGGTCAGTGTGTGTCTGCGTCTGTGCAGGGCCAGGTCCCTCCTCCTCAGGTCAGTGTGTGTCTGCGTCTGAGCGGGGCCAGGTCCCTCCTCCTCAGATCAGTGTGTGTCTGTGCAGGGCCAGGTCCCTCCTCCTCAGATCAGTGTGTGTCTGTGTCTGTGCAGGGCCAGGTCCCTCCTCAGGTCAGTGTGTGTCTGTGCAGGGCCAGGTCCCTCCTCAGATCAGTGTGTGTCTGCGTCTGTGCAGGGCCAGGTCCCTCCTCTTCAGGTCAGTGTGTGTCTGCGTCTGTGCAGGGCCAGGTCCCTCCTCGTCAGGTCAGTGTGTGTCTGCGTCTGTGCAGGGCCAGGTCCCTCCTCCTCAGGTCAGTGTGTGTCTGCGTCTGTGCAGGGCCAGGTCCCTCCTCCTCAGATCAGTGTGTGTCTGTGCAGGGCCAGGTCCCTCCTCAGATCAGTGTGTGTCTGTGCAGGGCCAGGTCCCTCCTCCTCAGATCAGTGTGTGTCTGTGCAGGGCCAGGTCCCTCCTCAGATCAGTGTGTGTCTGTGCAGGGCCAGGTCCCTCCTCCTCAGGTCAGTGTGTGTCTGCGTCTGTGCAGGGCCAGGTCCCTCCTCCTCAGATCAGTGTGTGTCTGTGCAGGGCCAGGTCCCTCCTCCTCAGGTCAGTGTGTGTCTGCGTCTGTGCAGGGCCAGGTCCCTCCTCAGGTCAGTGTGTGTCTGCGTCTGTGCAGGGCCAGGTCCCTCCTCAGGTCAGTGTGTGTCTGCGTCTGTGCAGGGCCAGGTCCCTCCTCAGATCAGTGTGTGTCTGCGTCTGTGCAGGGCCAGGTCCCTCCTCCTCAGATCAGTGTGTGTCTGCGTCTGTGCAGGGCCAGGTCCCTCCTCCTCAGGTCAGTGTGTGTCTGCGTCTGTGCAGGGCCAGGTCCCTCCTCCTCAGATCAGTGTGTGTCTGCGTCTGTGCAGGGCCAGGTGATCTGAGCGGGAAAAGGAGCGTTGGCAGTCGCCACACCTGAAGGGCTTCACCCCCGTGTGTTTCCTGTAATGGCGGGTCAGCTCGTCAGAACGGGCAAAATGCCACGTGC
>NW_027040208.1:40000-42500 GCF_034236695.1 Oncorhynchus nerka | reverse complement strand
GTAGTCAGTCCTGACCCACTCTGGTAACAACCTGTCCCATCTCTGTAGTCAGTCCTGACCCACTCTGGTAACAACCTGTCCCATCTCTGTAGTCAGTCCTGACCCACTCTGTTAACAACCTGTCCCATCTCTGTAGTCAGTCCTGACCCACTCTGGTAACAACCTGTCCCATCTCTGTAGTCAGTCCTGACCCACTCTGGTAACAACCTGTCCCATCTCTGTAGTCAGTCCTGACCCACTCTGGTAACAACCTGTCCCATCTCTGTAGTCAGTCCTGACCCACTCTGTTAACAACCTGTCCCATCTCTGTAGTCAGTCCTGACCCACTCTGGTTACAACCTGTCCCATCTCTGTAGTCAGTCCTGACCCACTCTGGTAACAACCTGTCCCATCTCTGTAGTCAGTCCTGACCCACTCTGGTAACAACCTGTCTCATCTCTGTAGTCAGTCCTGACCCACTCTGTTAACAACCTGTCCCATCTCTGTAGTGAGTCCTGACCTACTCTGGTTACAACCTGTCCCATCTCTGTAGTCAGTCCTGACCCACTCTGTTAACAACCTGTCCCATCTCTGTAGTCAGTCCTGACCCACTCTGGTAACAACCTGTCCCATCTCTGTAGTCAGTCCTGACCCACTCTGGTAACAACCTGTCCCATCTCTGTAGTCAGTCCTGACCCACTCTGGTTACAACCTGTCCCATCTCTGTAGTCAGTCCTGACCCACTCTGGTAACAACCTGTCCCATCTCTGTAGTCAGTCCTGACCCACTCTGGTAACAACCTGTCCCATCTCTGTAGTCAGTCCTGACCCACTCTGGTAACAACCTGTCCCATCTCTGTAGTCAGTCAACCTGTCCCATCCTGTAGTCAGTCTCCCACTGGTAACAACCTGTCCCATCTCTGTAGTCAGTCCTGACCCACTCTGGTAACAACCTGTCCCATCTCTGTAGTCACTCCTGACCCACTCTGGTAACAACCTGTCCCATCTCTGTAGTCAGTCCTGACCCACTCTGGTTACAACCTGTCCCATCTCTGTACTCACTCCTGACCCACTCTGGTAACAACCTGTCCCATCTCTGTAGTCAGTCCTGACCCACTCTGTTAACAACCTGTCCCATCTCTGTAGTCAGTCCTGACCCACTCTGGTAACAACCTGTCCCATCTCTGTAGTCAATCCTGACCCACTCTGGTAACAACCTGTCCCATCTCTGTAGTCAGTCCTGACCCACTCTGGTTACAACCTGTCCCATCTCTGTAGTCAGTCCTGACCCACTCTGGTAACAACCTGTCCCATCTCTGTAGTCAGTCCTGACCCACTCTGGTTACAACCTGTCCCATCTCTGTAGTCAGTCCTGACCCACTCTGGTAAAACCTGTCCCATCTCTGTACTCACTCATGACCCACTCTGGTAACAACCTGTCCCATCTCTGTCACACTGTTCAGTCTCGTTGTCGGCAGCTCATCATCCTGGCCGTCACCACGGTGACGGTGATGTGTACGTCGGGGTACCAGCAGGGTTCTGCTGTGTGCTGGGTTGGTGTAGAGCAGGGGTGTGGGCCGTACCACTACAGGCGTACGGTGGGCCTGAAGAGGGGCGGGGCTGGAGGAGAAGGGTGTGGGTCTGAATAGGGGCGGGGCTGGAGGAGAAGGGTGTGGGCCTGAAGAGGGGCGGGGCTGGAGGAGAAGGGTGTGGGCCTGAAGAGGGGCGGGGCTGGAGGAGACGGGTGTGAGGAGGTACTCTCGGACATAACCACAAAGGACTCTCGCGACGGGACCTGCCGCTGATATAGCAGGAGTATTTGGGACATACATAATGACGGAGGAGGGGGATGATGATGAGGAAGGCTTGGTGATGGAGGTGGACGGTAGGGATCCTGTGGATGTCGGAGATGTCCTAGAGCTCCTGGTGGACAGGTCTACAGGCTCTGTCTGGGGCTGGAAAGAGTTTGGGTTACAGGGTTGTGTGTCTGGAGGACTTGGAGGTACTGGGCTGAACATCTTCCTCTTCAGAACCATCCTGTCCATCTCAGGAGGGGACAACACCAACAGAGACTGGAGAGGAGAGAGGCGGAGAGGGGATAGAGAGGGTGGAGAGGGGAAGGAGAGGAGAGGAGGGGAGAGGAGAGGAGGAGAGAGGCAGAGAGGGGATAGAGAGGGTGGAGAGGGGAAGGAGACAAGGGGAGGAGAGAGGAGAAAGGAGGAGAGAGAGAGGAGGGAAGGAGAGAGAGGAGAGAGGAAGGGAAGAGGGGAAGGAGGAGAGAGAGGAGAGAGGGGAAGGGAAGAGGGAAGTAGAAAGGAGGGAGGAGAGGAGGAGAGGAGAGGAGAGGAGGGAGAGGAGGAGAGGAGAGGAGAGAGGAGAGGAGAGGAGATAGAGAGGGTGGAGAGGGGAAGGAGACAAGGGGAGGAGAGGAGGAGAAAGGAGGAGAGGGAGAGGGGGAAGGAGAGAGAGAGAGAGAGGGAAGGGAAGAGGGGAAGAAGAAAGGAGGAGAGGAGAGGAGATAG
>NW_027040208.1:0-25000 GCF_034236695.1 Oncorhynchus nerka | reverse complement strand
CTGAACAAGGCAGTTAACCCACTGTTCCCAGGGCCGTCATTGAAAATAAGAATATGTTCTTAACTGACTTGCCTAGTTAAATAAAGGTTAAAAATAAATTATCCTGTTTCCATCTCCTCTTTTCAGTGTTATACTGATCACATAAAGGAAGCTGTTTATAGATCACATACAGGAAGCTGTTTATAGATCACATAAAGGAAGCTGGAGGCTGCCCTGTTAGGAGGCTGCCCTGTTAGGAGGCTGGAGGCTGCCCTGTTAGGAGGCTGGAGGCTGCCCTGTTAAGAGGCTGACCTGTTAGGAGGCTGCCCTGTTAGGAGGCTGCCCTGTTAGGAGGCTGACCTGTTAGGAGGCTGCCCTGTTAGGAGGCTGGAGGCTGCCCTGTTAGGAGGCTGCCCTGTTAGGAGGCTGCCCTGTTAGGAGACTGACCTGTTAGGAGGCTGCCCTGTTAGGAGGCTGACCTGTTAGGAGGCTGCCCTGTTAGGAGACTGGAGGCTGACCTGTTAGGAGACTGCCCTGTTGGGAGGCTGCCCTGTTAGGAGACTGCCCTGTTAGGAGACTGCCCTGTTAGGAGGCTGCCCTGTTAGGAGACTGCCCTGTTAGGAGACTGCCCTGTTAGGAGGCTGCCCTGTTAGGAGACTGACCTGTTAGGAGGCTGGAGACTGCCCTGTTAGGAGGCTGCCCTGTTAGGAGGCTGGAGACTGCCCTGTTAGGAGGCTGCCCTGTTAGGAGGCTGCCCTGTTAGGAGGCTGGAGACTGCCCTGTTAGGAGGCTGCCCTGTTAGGAGGCTGCCCTGTTAGGAGGCTGACCTGTTAGGAGACTGACCTGTTAGGAGGCTGCCCTGTTAGGAGGCTGCCCTGTTAGGAGACTGCCCTGTTAGGAGGCTGCCCTGTTAGGAGACTGCCCTGTTAGGAGGCTGCCCTGTTAGGAGGCTGACCTGTTAGGAGGCTGCCCTGTTAGGAGGCTGACCTGTTAGGAGGCTGCCCTGTTAGGAGACTGCCCTGTTAGGAGACTGCCCTGTTAGGAGGCTGCCCTGTTAGGAACATAACATGTTTCTAGGAGTTAGTAACATAACATGTTTCTAGGAGTTAGTAACATAACATGTTTCTAGGAGTTAGTAACATAACATGTTTCTAGGAGTTAGTAACATAACATGTTTCTACTCTGTTAGGAGTTAGTAACATAACATGTTTCTGGGAGTTAGTAACATAACATGTTTCTAGGAGTTAGTAACATAACTGTTAGGAGTTAGTAACATGACATGTTTCTAGGAGTTAGTAACATAACATGTTTCTAGGAGTTAGTAACATAACATGTTTCTAGGAGTTAGTAACATAACATGTTTCTAGGAGTTAGTAACATAACATGTTTCTACTCTGTTAGGAGTTAGTAACATAACATGTTTCTAGGAGTTAGTAACATAACATGTTTCTAGGAGTTAGTAACATAACATGTTTCTAGGAGTTAGTAACATAACATGTTTCTAGGAGTTAGTAACATAACATGTTTCTAGGAGTTAGTAACATAACATGTTTCTACTCTGTTAGGAGTTAGTAACATAACATGTTTCTAGGAGTTAGTAACATAACATGTTTCTAGGAGTTAGTAACATAACATGTTTCTAGGAGTTAGTAACATAACATGTTTCTGGGAGTTAGTAACATAACATGTTTCTACTCTGTTAGGAGTTAGTAACATAACATGTTTCTAGGAGTTAGTAACATAACATGTTTCTAGGAGTTAGTAACATAACATGTTTCTACTCTGTTAGGAGTTAGTAACATAACATGTTTCTAGGAGTTAGTAACATAACATGTTTCTAGGAGTTAGTAACATAACATGTTTCTAGGAGTTAGTAACATAACATGTTTCTACTCTGTTAGGAGTTAGTAACATAACATGTTTCTAGGAGTTAGTAACATAACATGTTTCTAGGAGTTAGTAACATAACATGTTTCTAGGAGTTAGTAACATAACATGTTTCTAGGAGTTAGTAACATAACATGTTTCTACTCTGTTAGGAGTTAGTAACATAAACATCCTGCTGCACCGTTACAACATCCTGCTAAACTGTGTTCGACCAATAAACATCCTGCTAAACTGTGTTCGACCAATAAACATCCTGCTAAACTGTGTTCGACCAATAAACATCCTGCTGCACCGTCACAACATCTGCTAAACTGTGTTCGACCAATAAACATCCTGCTAAACTGTGTTCGACCAATAAACATCCTGCTAAACTGTGTTCGACCAATAAACATCCTGCTGCACCGTCACAACATCTGCTAAACTGTGTTCGACCAATAAACATCCTGCTAAACTGTGTTCGACCAATAAACATCCTGCTAAACTGTGTTCGACCAATAAACATCCTGCTGCACCGTCACAACATCTGCTAAACTGTGTTCGACCAATAAACATCCTGCTAAACTGTGTTCGACCAATAAACATCCTGCTAAACTGTGTTCGACCAATAAACATCCTGCTAAACTGTGTTCGACCAATAAACATCCTGCTGTAACCCTGAATGCTGTTGTTGATGCTGAATATATTCCTCATGAAGCCAAACAGAGAGAGAATAAAGAAGAAATGGCTTCCAGACCTGGATTGAGACTGAAGCTGTAGCGTAGACTGGAGTGATGAAACAGTTTACAGTTATTTCAACCCCCCCCTCGCTCTGTCTCCCTCTTCCTCTCTCTCTTTCTCTCTCTGTCTGCCTTTCTGACTCTCTCTCTCTCTCTCTTTCTCTCTCTGTCTGTCTTTCTGACTCTCTCTCTCTCTCTCCCTCTCTTTCTCTGTCTGTCTGTCTGTCTGTCTGTCTGTCTGTCTGTCTGTCTGTCTGTCTGTCTGTCTGTCTGTCTGTCTGTCTGTCTCTCTCTCTCTCTCTCTGTCTGTCTGTCTGTCTGTCTGTCTGTCTGTCTGTCTGTCTGTCTGTCTGTCTGTCTGTCTGTCTGTCTGTCTCTCTCTCTGTCTGTCTGTCTGTCTGTCTGTCTGTCTGTCTGTCTGTCTGTCTGTCTGTCTGTCTGTCTGTCTGTCTGTCTCTCTGTCTGTCTGTCTGTCTGTCTGTCTGTCTGTCTGTCTCTGACAATTTATCTGATTTAAATCAGATTTTAAACTTACCCCTAACCTACCCCTAACCTACTCCTAACCTACCCCTAACCTACCCCTAACCTACCCCTAACCTACTCCTAACCTACCCCTAACCTACCCCTAACCTACCCCTAACCTTAACCACCCTGCTTACCTTATGCATAACCCAAACCTCAGATGAAGACCCAAAAATCACATTTTTGTAGCCATATTTTGGACTTTGTGGCTGTGGAATCTGACTTTGTGGCTGTGTTATTTAGTGGAATTCCTTCACTGAAGGCAGCGACGTGAGCAGCGAAGGCCGCGTTATGACTCTGTGCCGCCCCCTGGTGTTCAGTAAAAGAGAAACACCGTCAGCTGCAGAACAGGACGACGTTTCAAACATCAGGAAACGCCCACTTTAGTTTATCGCACGTGTCAATAATGTTTGGTATCAAGTGACCCCTTGCGAGGCGCGCGGAAGTCAATTAACGGGAATCATTCTCCGGTGAGCAGAGTTTAGACTTTCAAGTATCGCAGCTGAAGTTTGACGCAGGTAACACATTTATTTTTTTACAATATCGTCATCGCTGGATAATTGTGTCCTAGATAACGATATCAAATAAGGACCGACTTTTGGCCTTGTTCTCTTTCAACTAGAATACAAGTCCCTTGTGTGTTTGAGGCCTGTGTGGTAAGATGGAGTGGCGAGAACAGACCAGTGTGACCTGTGAAGACGCCTTCACTGAGGCTCAACGGTGGATGGAGGTAGGTTGGAGCGAATTAATTTATAACCACGTCGAAAACATCTCGTTTGATCCGTGATTGGGTTGTGATGTGACGAACTAAATATATCCAGGTAAATGCTTTTGATAAGACTACAGCAGCCTACAGAGCTCTACGTCAAAGGTGTCTCACACTTTTTAAGAGGAAAGTTCATTGTTCCCGCTAGTCCAAACTTAGACCTGTCTTATTCATTATCTAATTACATTTGGGTAATTGTTCCACGTGATACATTTTACAGCCAGAGGCTCACTCATTAAATCTACTGGTTTATGATAACATCACCTAATGACACGTAAAAATCTGATATAATCCTGTAAATGCAAATAATTGGTGACGATGTTGACAGTGGAAGCCACTGTGGAACTGAGTGTGAACTGTGAACGTGTTCAGTTTTAAGAGTGTGGTCATATAGATCAATACACGTATAAAAGAACACGGGTGACTTCACCGTTTTGCAAATAGAACCTTGAGGGTGAGATCTGTGCTGTTGGGAGTGGATGACGTCATGCACGTCTTTGTGCTTTCTGAGATGTGCTGTTTGGGAGTGGATGACGTCATGCACGTCTTTGTGCTTTCTGAGATGTGCTGTTGGGAGTGGATGACGTCATGCACGTCTTTGTGCTTTCTGAGATGTGCTGTTTGGGAGTGGATGACGTCATGCACGTCTTTGTGCTTTCTGAGATGTGCTGTTGGGAGTGGATGACGTCATGCACGTCTTTGTGCTTTCTGAGATGTGCTGTTTGGGAGTGATGATCGTCATGCACGTCTTTGTGCTTTCTGAGATGTGCTGTTTGGGAGTGGATGACGTCATGCACGTCTTTGTGCTTTCTGAGATGTGCTGTTTGGGAGTGGATGACGTCATGCACGTCTTTGTGCTTTCTGAGATGTGCTGTTGGGAGTGGATGACGTCATGCACGTCTTTGTGCTTTCTGAGATGTGCTGTTTTTGCATTTTGAATCGTCACATTTTATATACACGTTACCACGGCTCATATGATTCCCTCATGTAGTTTTCCTCATCGGACAGTGGCAGTGTTGAGCTTCAGAGAGGTGGCAGGCTGCGTTCTGTTCCCTCTCAGAGGTAGAGGATAGGGGAACGAGGGGTAGGGGACAGGGAGAGGTGGCAGGCTGCGTTCTGTTCCCTCTCAGAGGTAGAGGATAGGGGAACGAGGGGTAGGGGACAGGGAGAGGTGGCAGGCTGCGTTCTGTTCCTTCTCAGAGGTAGAGGATAGGGGAACGAGGGGTAGGGAACAGTGCCCAGTACCATTCAGATGGGGAATTGTGGCATTGTGTTGTGTGACAAAACTGCACATTTTTGTGTCCTTTTATTGTACCCCAGCACAAGGTGCACCTGTGTAATGATCATGCTGTTTAATCATCTTGATGTGCCACACCTGTCAGGTGGACGGATTATCTTGACAGGTTTAAAATACTCACTAACAGGGATGGACACAATTTGAGAGATGTTTAATTTCAGCTCGTGGGACCAACACATCACATGTTGTGTTTTTTATGTGTCTTGTTCAGTGTAGTTGAAGTCTACATGAAACTATATTACGTACAAACACTTGTCTGTGGACATCTCATTACCATAACACTACCATAACACTAAACTACCATCAGTTTTTAAATAAACACTTTTATTACCCATGATGCATCATCTAGAGGAGTAATAGATGTAACTGTTTGCATTTTAGTTTTTTTACCTTAATTTAACGAGCCGAGTCAGTTAAGTTAAATAAAGAACACATTTTAATTTACAATGAAGGTTTTCTGGGTAGTAGGTGTTCTCAGACTGGGCTTCTTGTTTTCCAACACCCTCCTTTACCCCCGCTTGGCTCTCTCTGTACCCACCCCCGCTTGGCTCTCTCTGTACCCACCCCCGCTTGGCTCTCGCTGTACCCACCCCCGCTTGGCTCTCGCTGTACCCACCCCCGCTTGGCTCTCTCTGTACCCACCCCCGCTTGGCTCTCTCTGTACCCACCCCGCTTGGCTCTCTCTGTACCCCGCTTGGCTCTCTGTTACCCCTGCTTGGCTCTCTCTGTACCCCGCTTGGCTCTCTCTGTACCCCGGGCTTGGCTCTCTCTCTGTATCCCCCGCTTGGCTCTCTCTGTACCCCCGCTTGGCTCTCTCTGTACCCCCGCTTGGCTCTCTCTGTACCCCCCTGCTTGGCTCTCTCTGTACCCCCGCTTGGCTCTCTCTGTACCCCCCGCTTGGCTCTCTCTGTACCCCCCGCTTGGCTCTCTCTGTACCCCCGCTTGGCTCTAGGTAAGTATAGATCATAATCTGTGATCCAAGAGCACATTTAGTTAAAAAAAAATTGCACTTGCATGTTTGCTTGTTAGTTTATCTAAGATGTGACAGTGGTATTGTGTTCTTTCCTCTTCCTGTATATAGGAAGTGACAAATAAATCATTCGGAAGCAACAACTTCCGCTCTGCTCTGGAGAATGGAGTCCTGCTCTGCCAGTGAGTACTATGGGAACTGTAGTCTGTATATATCTGGAGAATGGAGTCCTGCTCTGCCAGGGTGTATTATGGGAACTGTAGTGTCTATCTGGAGAATGGAGTCCTGCTCTGCCAGGGTGTATTATGGGAACTGTAGTGTCTATATCTGGAGAATGGAGTCCTGCTCTGCCAGGGTGTATTATGGGAACTGTAGTGTCTATCTGGAGAATGGAGTCCTGCTCTGCCAGGGTGTATTATGGGAACTGTAGTCTGTATATATCTGGAGAATGGAGTCCTGCTCTGCCAGGGTGTATTATGGGAACTGTAGTGTATATATCTGGAGAATGGAGTCCTGCTCTGCCAGGGTGTATTATGGGAACTGTAGTGTATATATCTGGAGAATGGAGTCCTGCTCTGCCAGGGTGTATTATGGGAACTGTAGTGTCTATATCTATCTGGAGAATGGAGTCCTGCTCTGCCAGGGTGTATTATGGGAACTGTAGTGTATATATCTGGAGAATGGAGTCCTGCTCTGCCAGGGTGTATTATGGGAACTGTAGTGTCTATATCTGGAGAATGGAGTCCTGCTCTGCCAGGGTGTATTATGGGAACTGTAGTGTCTATATCTGGAGAATGGAGTCCTGCTCTGCCAGGGTGTATTATGGGAACTGTAGTGTATATATCTGGAGAATGGAGTCCTGCTCTGCCAGGGTGTATTATGGGAACTGTAGTGTATATATCTGGAGAATGGAGTCCTGCTCTGCCAGGGTGTATTATGGGAACTGTAGTGTCTATATCTGGAGAATGGAGTCCTGCTCTGCCAGGGTGTATTATGGGAACTGTAGTGTATATATCTGGAGAATGGAGTCCTGCTCTGCCAGGGTGTATTATGGGAACTGTAGTGTCTATATCTGGAGAATGGAGTCCTGCTCTGCCAGGGTGTATTATGGGAACTGTAGTGTATATATCTGGAGAATGGAGTCCTGCTCTGCCAGGGTGTATTATGGGAACTGTAGTGTATATATCTGGAGAATGGAGTCCTGCTCTGCCAGGGTGTATTATGGGAACTGTAGTGTCTATATCTGGAGAATGGAGTCCTGCTCTGCCAGGGTGTATTATGGGAACTGTAGTGTATATATCTGGATAATGGAGTCCTGCTTTGCCAGTAGTGATGAATGAATCCCATAGGCTGTGGTTCTATAAACACCTTAGTGGTTTAAATACCAGGTCCTGGTGTGGTGGATGTTCACGCTGTCTAACTCGTCTGTTCTTCCCTCTGTCCCTCCCCTTTTCTCAGTCTAATCAACCAGTTGAAACCAGGCCTTATTAAGAGGGTGAACACGCTGTCTACTCCAATGGCCGGACTGGTGAGTTCACTGCGTGTAGCCGTTCTACATTTCATATGAGAAGGCAGAGGAATCTCCTGTCTGCCAGGGTGTATTATGGGAACTGTAGTTCTACATCTCATATGAGAAGGCAGAGGGATCTCTTGTCTGCCAGGGTGTATTATGGGAACTGTAGTTCTACATCTCATATGAGAAGGCAGAGGGATCTCCTGTCTGCCAGGGTGTATTATGGGAACTGTAGTTCTACATTTCATATGAGAAGGCAGAGGGATCTCTTGTCTGCCAGGGTGACAGTAGTTAGACGACCCGGGTCTTTCAGGAAGTCGTCCTCTGTGGTTTCCTGCTTGTCGCTCGGCGGTTCCTGCTTAGTGTGACAGATCTGAAACTGTCTAAGGATCTAGTGATGTGATGAACATGACGGGGCTGAGTGGGGCAGTCGGGCTGAGTGGGGCAGTCGGGCTGAGTGGGGCAGTCGGGCTGAGTGGGGCAGTCGGGCTGAGTGGGGCAGTCGGGCTGAGTGGGGCAGTCGGGCTGAGTGGGGCAGTCGGGCTGAGTGGGGCAGTCGGGCTGAGTGGGGCAGTCGGGCTGAGTGGGGCAGCTCAACACATTTGGTTCAGAGGTCAAACTGTCAAGGTTCCACTTGTTTGGAAAGGATCCTGGAAAGCTATTAAGAGACTCCTCCCACCAGTCATATGATCATCCTTAGGCCAAGCCTTCTGATTGTTCTGTATGGTAACTCTCAGTACTGCCCCTCCCCTCTCTGCCCCTCCCTCTCTGCCCCTCCCCTCTCTGCCCCTCCCCTCTCTGCACCTCCCTCTCTGCACCTCCCCTCTCTGCACCTCCCCTCTCTGCACCTCCCCTCTCTGCACCTCCCCTCTCTGCACCTCCCCTCTCTGCACCTCCCCTCTCTGCACCTCCCCTCTCTGCACCTCCCCTCTCTGCACCTCCCCTCTCTGCACCTCCCCTCTCTGCCCCTCCCCTCTCTGCCCCTCCCCTCTCTTCCAGGACAATGTGAATGTGTTTCTGAGAGCGTGTGGGACACTCGGTCTACACGAGGCTCAGCTGTTTCATCCTGGAGACCTGCAAGACCTGTCCACACGTGCTACACTCCGGTAAAACGCCTTTTATTTGGTCAATATATATATAATGTTTTGTAGAACAAATCAAATGGAAGTGAAGGATTAATATGGTTTTCATCCCCAGCTGCTGGACTTATAGTGATGTTAGACGGTGCCTGTTCTGTTAGACGGTGCCTGTTTGTTAGACGGTGCCTGTTTGTTAGACGGTGCCTGTTTGTTAGACGGTGCCTGTTAGACGGTGCCTGTTTGGTTAGACGGTGCCTGTTTGGTTAGACGGTGCCTGTTTGGTTAGACGGTGCCTGGTTTGTTAGACGGTGCCTGGTTTGTTAGACGGTGCCTGGTTTGTTAGACGGTGCCTGGTTTGTTAGACGGTGCCTGGTTTGTTAGACGGTGCCTGGTTTGTTAGACGGTGCCTGGTTTGTTAGACGGTGCCTGGTTTGTTAGACGGTGCCTGGTTTGTTAGACGGTGCCTGGTGGAGGGGCTGTTCATTAGATGGTGCCTGTTTTGTTAGACGGTGCCTGTTGGAGGGGTGGTTCATTAGACTGTGCCTGTTGGAGGGGCTGTTCAGTAGACGGTGCCTGTTGATGTATAGACTGTGTTTAATGTATTTCTTGGCCAGCGTCTCACTGGTTGGAACGTTAGTGTACACGGACTGGACTCACTAATGACATGCTGCGCACGCTGGCCTGTGGTTGTGTGTATCGGGTTATACAGCCAGTTCTGTGTTATCACTGATTGCATGGTGTTGATAGTGGGTTGTTTGACTTGGCAGCTAAATCACGTGGCTAGATGAGTAGTCCACAGTATGGTGTTTCACATGAGTCCTATCAGACTATTTAAACAGAATTATATTTTATAGACTGTCCATAATAGATCACCTTTTTGTTAGTGAGAAGCCTTTGGGTAAACGTTAGTCAGTGTGTGTCGTCTATGCTCGGACTAAGAGTTCTCATTTTCTTCTCAGGTGTGCAGAGAGCAAAAGGAGGCTGAAAAACGTAAGTGGATTTGTACTTTGTGTTCACTGAAAGGTATTGAGCTGTAACTTGGAACTGTCATAATTCCCATCGCAGAATCTCTCACTGTGTAACAGCCCTGCTACTACTGTCCTCTAGTCTACGTCGTGACTGGGAGCAGCCTGTCCTCTAGTCTACGTCGTGACTGGGAGCAGCCTGTTCTCTAGTCTACGTCGTGACGGGCAGCAGCCTGTTCTCTAGTCTACGTCGTGACTGGGAGCAGCCTGTTCTCTAGTCTACGTCGTGACTGGGAGCAGCCTGTTCTCTAGTCTACGTCGTGACGGGCAGCAGCCTGTCCTCTAGTCTACGTCGTGACGGGGAGCAGCCTGTCCTCTAGTCTACGTCGTGACGGGGAGCGGCCTGTCCTCTAGTCTACGTCGTGACGGGGAGCGGCCTGTCCTCTAGTCTACGTCGTGACGGGAGCGGCCTGTCCTCTAGTCTACGTCGTGACGGGGAGCGGCCTGTCCTCTAGTCTACGTCGTGACGGGGAGCGGCCTGTCCTCTAGTCTACGTCGTGACGGGGAGCGGCCTGTCCTCTAGTCTACGTCGTGACGGGGAGCGGCCTGTCCTCTAGTCTACGTCGTGACGGGGAGCGGCCTGCCCTCTAGTCTACGTCGTGACGGGGAGCGGCCTGCCCTCTAGTCTACGTCGTGACTGGGAGCGGCCTGCCCTCTAGTCTACGTCGTGACTGGGAGCGGCCTGCCCTCTAGTCTACGTCGTGACTGGGAGCGGCCTGCCCTCTAGTCTACGTCGTGACTGGGAGCGGCCTGCCCTCTAGTCTACGTCGTGACTGGGAGCGGCCTGTCCTCTCCAAAGCTGTGATCTCTCCTCCAGGTTCTAATCACCATCTACTGGCTGGGTCGGAAGGCCCAGGCGGATCCCTTCTACTCTGGCCCTCAGCTCAACCTCAAAGCGTTCGAGGGACTACTGGGCATCGCTCTGTCCAAGGTAACACGCTCCCTCACCTTAACCCTCAGCTCAACCTCAAGGCCTTCTAGGGACCACTAAGCTTAGCTCTATGGTGTGGTACTGCTCCTCTGTCTGTACCCCAGACCTGAACCCACTGGGTTTATCTCTGGTCTGTACCCCAGACCTGAACCCACTGGGTTTATCTCTGGTCTGTACCCCGGACCTGAACCCACTGGGTTTATCTCTGGTCTGTACCCCGGACCTGAACCCACTGGGTTTATCTCTGGTCTGTACCCGGACCTGAACCCACTGGGTTTATCTCTGGTCTGTACCCCGGACCTGAACCCACTGGGTTTATCTCTGGTCTGTACCCCGGACCTGAACCCACTGGGTTTATCTCTGGTCTGTACCCCGGACCTGAACCCACTGGGTTTATCTCTGGTCTGTACCCCGGACCTGAACCCACTGGGTTTATCTCTGGTCTGTACCCCGGACCTGAACCCACTGGGTTTATCTCTGGTCTGTACCCCGGACCTGAACCCACTGGGTTTATCTCTGGTCTGTACCCCGGACCTGAACCCACTGGGTTTCTCTCTGGTCTGTACCCCGGACCTGAACCCACTGGGTTTCTCTCTGGTCTGTACTCCGGACCTGAACCCACTGGGTTTCTCTCTGGTCTGTACCCCGGACCTGGGGCTAATACATGTACTACTGATCCAATGGATATTTTTAAATGTGCAAACTCCAAGCTAAATAAAAATGTGTGTCCCCCCCCCGTGTGTCCCCCCCGTGTGTCCCCCCCCGTGTGTCCCCCCCCCCCCGTGTGTCCCCCCCGTGTGTCCCCCGTGTGTCCCCCCGTGTGTCCCCCAGGCTCTAGAAGAAACCCCCAGAGGCAGTGTAACAGACAGGGACTACAGTGATGTGATCTACCCAGAGAGGGATGATGAGCTGCTGCCTCTAACCCGGTCCCAGACACCCGGCTACAGCAGAGAGGACTCCGTAGAGAGCTTTAACTCGGCCCTGAGCTTCGGCTCAGGGAATCCCGTACCCTCAGCTGTATCTCTGACTCCATCCTGAGGGCCGGCAGCGAGGGTAACGACCGGAATATGTTGTTATAGTCGACAGCGTTGGCTGGTTTTTAGTCAGAATACGGTCAACGCAGGATGTGGGGAGTTACCGGTCGATACGAAAATACGCTACCAACAGAATCCGAAGTTAACGGTCACAATATTAGTAGTCACTATCAGGAATGTCGCTCTTCCCAGAGAAGGACGTGCTTACGGCCACGGCCTTTGCCTGCCCCCGTCCTCCCCGTCCTCCCCGCCCCCCGTCCTCCCAGCCCCCGTCCTCCCAGCCCCCGTCCTCCCTGCCCCCATCCTCCCACCTCTCTCCTCTCAGTGAGACATTCCATCTGGTTCCACACGGGTCTGATAATGGGCTCATGCCTGGAGCGGGCCGGAGGTGGGGCGCTAGAGGCACCCTATTCCCTACGTAGTGCACTACTATAGACTAGAGCCCTATTCCCTACGTTGTGCACTACTATAGACTAGAGACACCCTATTCCCTACGTAGTGCACTACTATAGACTAGGGCACTGTAAAACCCTATTCCCTACGTAGTGCACTACTATAGACTAGAGGCACCCTATTCCCTACGTAGTGCACTACTATAGACTAGAGCCCTATTCCCTACGTTGTGCACTACTATAGACTAGAGCCCTATTCCCTACGTAGTGCACTACTATAGACTAGGGCACTGTAAAACCCTATTCCCTACGTAGTGCACCACTATAGACTAGGGCACTGTAAAACCCTATTCCCTACGTAGTGCACTACTATAGACTAGGGCACTGTAAAACCCTATTCCCTACGTAGTGCACTACTATAGACTAGGGCACTGTAAAACCCTATTCCCTACGTAGTGCACTACTGTAGACTAGGGCAGTGTAAAACCCTATTCCCTACATAGTGCACTACTATAGACTAGGGCAGTGTAAAACCCTATTCCCTACGTAGTGCACTACTATAGACTAGGGCACTGTAAAACCCTATTCCCTACGTAGTGCACTACTATAGACTAGAGCCCTGTAAAACCCTATTCCCTACGTAGTGCACTACTATAGACTAGAGCCCTATTCCCTAAGTAGTGCACTACTATAGACTATGGCACTATGAAACCCTATTCCCTACATAGTGCACTACTATAGACTAGACACCCTATTCCCTACGTCGTGCACTACTATAGACTAGAGCCCTATTCCCTACGTAGTGCGCTTATATAAACCAGAGCCCTATTAGTAGTGCACTACGTAGGGAATAGGGCTCCATTTGGGACCCTGTTAGGGATGCTCCCTAATGCCGCTCCACCGTTGACTTCTCTCTGGCGGCTGTCTAGGTGCGCTACCTTCTCTCTGATGGACTCCTACTGGTCTGTGAGCTCCTCTCCCTCCCTCCTCTCTCCTCTCTCTCTCTCTCCCTCTCCCTCTCTCTCTCTCTCCCTCTCCCTCTCCCCTCTCCCTCTCTTCTCCCCAGACTCCAGCAGTGACGTGGAGGCGGAGAACTCTTTTAGGATGAAGGCGGCCGAGGGCAGAGAATCGGGACTGAGGAACTGGGGCAACGTACCTGCACCCTTCCAGAGGAAGAAACGTGAGGAAAACCGAATTAAGGGCTGCCTCCCGAGCCCCCTCACCAGGTACTGTGATGTCATACCTACCCAATGACTGTTTTAAAGAATAATTGTTCATCTTCGTTTAGTTAGTTGCTTTACCTGAGGACCACGTTTAGTTTTCTGCTAGTCGAATTTGCCTGGTGTGGAGGTTTCTATTCAGCTCCGTTGTGTAGGTGTCAACGTGCTGATGTAATACACGTCAACGTGCTGATGTAATACACGTCAACGTGCTGATGTAATACACGTCAACGTGCTGATGTAATACACGTCAACGTGCTGATGTAATACACGTCAACGTGCTGATGTAATACACGTCAACGTGCTGATGTAATACACGTCAACGTGCTGATGTAATACACGTCAACGTGCTGATGTAATACACGTCTACGTGCTGATGTAATACACGTCTACGTGCTGATGTAATACACGTCTACGTGCTGATGTAATACACGTCTACGTGCTGATGTAATACACGTCTACGTGCTGATGTAGTACACGTCTACGCGCCGATGTAGTACACGTCGACGCGCCGGTGTAGTACACGTCGACGCGCCGGTGTAGTACACGTCGACGCGCCGGTGTAGTACACGTCGACGCGCCGGTGTAGTACACGTCGACGCGCCGGTGTAGTACACGTCGACGCGCCGGTGTAGTACACGTCGACGCGCCGGTGTAGTACACGTCGACGCGCCGGTGTAGTACACGTCGACGCGCCGGTGTAGTACACGTCGACGCGCCGGTGTAGTACACGTCGACGCGCCGGTGTAGTACACGTCGACGCGCCGGTGTAGTACACGTCGACGTGCTGATGGCTGATGTAGTACACGTCCACGCGCTGATGGCTGATGTAGTACACGTCCACGCGCTGATGTAATACACGTCGACGTGCCGATGGCTGATGTAATACACGTCCACGTGCCGATGTAATACACGTCCACGCGCCCGATGTAATACACGTCCACGCGCCGATGTAATACACGTCAACGTGCCGATGGCTGATGTAATACACGTCAACGCGCCGATGTAATACACGTCAACGTGCCGATGGCTGATGTAATACACGTCAACGCGCCGATGTAATACACGTCAACGTGCCGATGGCTGATGTAATACACGTCAACGCGCCGATGTAATACACGTCAACGTGCCGATGGCTGATGTAATACACGTCCACGCGCCGATGTAATACACGTCCACGTGCCGATGGCTGATGTAATACACGTCCACGCGCCGATGTAATACACGTCCACGCGCCGATGTAATACACGTCGACGCGCCGATGTAATACACGTCGACGCGCCGATGTAATACACGTCGACGTGCTGATGGCTGATGTAATACACGTCGACGCGCTGATGTAATACACGTCGACGTGCCGATGGCTGATGTAATACACGTCGACGTGCTGATGTAATACACGTCCACGCGCTGATGTAATACACGTCTACGCGCTGATGTAATACACGTCAACGCGCTGATGTAATACACGTCCACGCGCTGATGTAATACACGTCCACGCGCTGATGTAATACACGTCCACGCGCTGATGTAATACACGTCAACGTGCCGATGGCTGATGTAATACACGTCCACGCGCTGATGTAATACACGTCCACGCGCTGATGTAATACACGTCAACGTGCCGATGGCTGATGTAATACACGTCAACGTGCTGATGGCTGATGTAATACACGTCGACGCGCTGATGTAATACACGTCGACGCGCTGATGTAATACACGTCGACGCGCTGATGTAATACACGTCGACGCGCTGATGTAATACACGTCGACGCGCTGATGTAATACACGTCGACGCGCTGATGTAATACACGCCGACGCGCTGATGTAATACACGTCGACGCGCTGATGTAATACACGTCGACGCGCTGATGTAATACACGTCGACGCGCTGATGTAATACACGTCGACGCGCTGATGTAATACACGTCGACGCGCTGATGTAATACACGTCGACGCGCTGATGTAATACACGTCGACGCGCTGATGTAATACACGTCGACGCGCTGATGTAATACACGTCGACGCGCTGATGTAATACACGTCGACGCGCTGATGTAATACACGTCGACGCGCTGATGTAATACACGTCGACGCGCTGATGTAATACACGTCGACGTGCTGATGTAATACACGTCGACGTGCTGATGTAATACACGTCGACGTGCTGATGTAATACACGTCGACGTGCTGATGTAATACACGTCGACGTGCTGATGTAATACACGTCGTCGTGCTGATGTAATACACGTCGACGTGCTGATGTAATACACGTCGTTGTGTTTTCTACATTCCAGGAAGTTGGAATCGACTGTTTAAAATAAAAAACATTGTCACATTTTTAAAATTTTTTTTTTTATTTGACCTTTATTTAACTAGTCAAGTCAGTTAAGAACAAATTCTTATTTTCAATGACGGCCTAGGAACAGCGGGTTAACTGCCTGTTCAGGGGCAGAACGACAGATTTGTACCTTGTCAGCTCGGGGGTTTGAACTCGCAACCTTCCGGTTACTAGTCCAACGCTCTAACCACTAGGCTACGCTGCCGCCCCGCGTAGACTACATTACATTACGAACCGAACCTCATGTTGTTGACCTAACTCTGATTGCTGATTTGCTTACCATAGCGACAGCGACTCGGACGCCGACCGGCCCCAGCCTGACGTCGTCACGGACGACCTGGCCAGTCGACGGTTCCGCTCCCCTTCACCAGCCACGCCCACAAATTTTGCGGTACCCATGAGCCCGCAGGGCACGTTGAGGCTGTGGACAGGAAGCCCTCGCCTGTTTAGGATTGACTCCTCTCCCAGACACACCGCAGTGTTCTCTCCCAGGTCAGACAGAGAGAGAGGCGTTCGTGTTTAATGGCTTTATATCAAGGTTGTGATTGTCATCACGCTAACGGCTACTGAAACAACTAGCGTGAGGCTGGTCCTGTCATCACGCTAACAGCTACTGAAACAACTAGCGTGAGGCCGGTCCTGTCATCATGCGAACAGCTACTGAAACAACTAGCATGAGGCCAGTCCTGTCATCACGCTAACGGCTACTGAAACAACTAGCATGAGGCCGGTCCTGTCATCAAGCTAACGGCTACTGAAACAACTAGCATGAGGCCGGTCCTGTCATCACGCTTAACGGCTACTGAAACAACTAGCATGAGGCCGGTCCTGTCATCACGCTTAACGGCTACTGAAACAACTAGCGTGAGGCCGGTCCTGTCATCAAGCTAAAAGCTACTGAAACAACTAGCATGAGACCGGTCCTGTCATCAAGCTAACAGCTACTGAAACAACTAGCATGAGGCCGGTCCTGTCATCAAGCTAACGGCTACTGAAACAACTAGCATGAGGCCGGTCCTGTCATCACGCTTAACGGCTACTGAAACAACTAGCATGAGGCCGGTCCTGTCATCAAGTTAATGTCTACTGTAACTACTAGCGTGAGGTTTTACGTTTGTCTGGATTACTGACATTTCATTTTCTTCAACTGCCACAGGTGGTTTGATTACTCTGGGACCGTCTTTGTACCCTTTAGGCTCCAACAAACAAGTTTGGTGAAAGTAGTTTGCCTGTTTCCATGACATTCCTGGAACAGAGCTAGCTGTTGTTTTCCACTAACCCTGGTCGTGCTCAACATGGGTATGTAGTGTTGAACTGTGAAAGGTGTGGCTGCTCCTAACTCTACCCGAAGCCCCGAGGTGACTGTGACTGTGTTTAGTGGGCATATTGTCCACCTCAGAGTGTTGACGACTACTACAACACAGACGGCTCTGGTTAGCAGCAGTTCCACAGCGTTGTGTGACCAGTGCTCCTAACTCTTTACTCGACGCCTCGCTGAAAGGGACTCTCTGTGTTTTTGTATTGGGAATGTCCACTGTTAACACGGACGGCTGTCCCCGGTCTGTCCTCTGGTTCAACAGCAGCAGCGCTGCAGCGTCTCCGTTCCCTCCCAACCCGTTCCACCACCCCCCGTCTTCCATCACCCTCTTCTCCGAGGTGGAGCGCTCCATCGACGAGGAACTCCTCCTGATGGAGCTGTGTGAGGAAGACTCTGAGGAGGGACGAGAGGATCCTGACCCTGTCAAAGATGATCTGTACGCTCGGCGGGTGGAACTGGCCCTCCACCAGACAACCTCCAACCCTGGCTACAACCGCTTCCTGCCCCGCTATTGGACTCCCGAGGAGGAGGTGCACGTCAGGACCATCAGGCTGGGCTCTCAGAGGAGACCCTGGTACCACAAGATGTATAGATTGAGGTCTGGATCTGTCCCGTTACTGTGGGATGTGGCTGGGTTTGAATAATCCTAACTCTATCCCTAACCCTGGTGTACTGGGTCATGACTGGGTTTGAATAATCCTGACTCTATCCCTAACCCTGGTACAGGAACTAGGTCATGACTGGGTTTGAATAATCCTCACTCTATCCCTAACCCTGGTACAGGAACTGGGTTTGAATAATCCTAACTCTATCCCTAACCCTGGTACAGGGACTGGGTTTGTATAATCCTAACTCTATCCCTAACCCTGGTACAGGAACTGGGTTTGAATAATCCTAACTCTATCCCTAACCCTGGTACAGGAACTGGGTTTGAATAATTCCGACTCTATCCCTAACCCTGGTACAGGAACTGGGTTTGAATAATCCCGACTCTATCCCTAACCCTGGTACAGGAACTGGGTTTGAATAATCCTGACTATCCCTAACCCTGGTACAGGTAGATGTGGGTTTTGTGCCATGGCTGGGTTCGACTTAAGCTGGGTTTGGATAATGCTTGACGTTGACGTTTGGTGTTCAACTCTTGTGTGAGAGAACCAGAATCCCTCAATGCTAATCATTAAGAGCCTCTCCGTGTGAGAGAACCAGAATCCCTCAATGCTAATCATTAAAAGCCTCCGTGTGAGAGAACCAGAATCCCTCAATGCTAATCATTAAGAGCCTCTCCGTGTGAGAGAACCAGAATCCCTCAATGCTAATCATTAAGAGAACCAGAATCCCTCAATGCTAATCATTAAGAGAAACAGAATCCCTCAATGTTAATCATTAAGAGAAACAGAATCCCTCAATGCTAATCATTAAAAGAACCAGAATCCCTCAATGCTAATCATTAAAAGAACCAGAATCCCTCAATGCTAATCATTAAGAGCCTTGCAGTGTGAGAGAACCAGAATCCCTCAATGCTAATCATTAAAAGAACCAGAATCCCTCAATGCTAATCATTAAGAGCCTCTCCATGTAATCCCTTGTGTGAGAGAACCAGAATCCCTCAATGCTAATCATTAAAAGCCTCACCGTGTGAGAGAACCAGAATCCCTCAATGCTAATCATTAAGAGCCTCTCCGTGTGAGAGAACCAGAATCCCTCAATGCTAATCATTAAGAGAACCAGAATCCCTCAATGCTAATCATTAAGAGCCTCTCCATGTAATCCCTTGTGTGAAAGAACCAGAATCCCTCAATGCTAATCATGAAGAGCCTCTCCGTGTGAGAGAACCAGAATCCCTCAATGCTAATCATTAAGAGAACCAGAATCCCTCAATGCTAATCATTAAGAGCCTCTCCCTGTAATCCCTTGTGTGTGAGAACCAGAATCCCCAAACTTTTACATCAACGCTTTGCTCTGCTTTTCACCATGTCAGTTCATTCTCTCAACATTTAGGAATTTCCATTTTTTTTCCACTTCCTGTTTTCCTTTCTGTTAATCTTGCCCTGTTTAATCTCCTCTCTTCCTCAGTTTCATCCCTTTCCTTCTCTCTCCTTCCCCTCTTCTCTCCTGTTTGTAGCCGAAAGACAACAGGTTCCTCAGGGTGATTCAGGCTGTGACATCACTCCCTGGCTCGTTGTTCCTGTCTTGTCTGCACCCCCTCCAGCCAGCCACCCCCTCCCTCCAGCCGCCCCTCCCTCCCTCCAGCCACCCCCATCCCGACTTTACCTTCACCCCTGTATCCCAGTTCAGTGCTTTGTGCAACCGAAAATGAACTATTTCCGAAGAAGTAGATTTTAAACTAGGCTTGTGTGGTATCCAGATTGTCATGTCTTCATACCGACCTTTGATCCATCCTGAGATATTCAGTAATACCGGCACTGAACACAAGGGCTGCCATTTTCAAACTCCACTGAGCCTCTGTAATCCGAAGGTTAGCAATGCTAACCACTACATGTAAAATCCCATAGAGAATGCTAACGGACGCATTGCAAACATTTCTTGATCCAGGAGGGGATTATCTGTTATCACGCAAAGCTTGATTTTTGGAAGAAGCTAACCACTTAGCTAGGTAGCTAACTAGCTACTAAATTAGCTAACCACTTAGCTAGGTAGGTAGCTAAATAGCTACTAAATTAGCTAACCACTTAGCTAGGTAGGTAGCTAAATAGCTATTAAATTAGCTAACCACTTAGCTAGGTAGGTAGCTAACTAGCTAACCACTTAGTTAGGTAGCTAACTAGCTATTAAATTAGCTAACCACTTAGCTAGGTAGGTAGCTAACTAGCTACTAAATTAGCTAACCACTTAGCTAGGTAGGTAGCTAAATAGCTATTAAATTAGCTAACCACTTAGCTAGGTAGGTAGCTAACTAGCTAACCACTTAGCTAGGTAGCTAACTAGCTATTAAATTAGCTAACCACTTAGCTAGGTAGGTAGCTAACTAGCTACTAAATTAGCTAACCACTTAGCTAGGTAGGTAGCTAAATAGCTATTAAATTAGCTAACCACTTAGCTAGGTAGGTAGCTAACTAGCTAACCACTTAGCTAGGTAGCTAACTAGCTATTAAATTAGTTAACCACTTAGCTAGGTAGGTAGCTAACCACTAGCTAAATTAAATTAACCACTTAGTTAGGTAGCTAACCAACTTAGCTAGCTAGCTAACCACTTAGCTAGCTAACTAGCTATTGGCTAGGTAGGTAGCTAAATAGCTATTAAATTAGCTAACCACTTAGCTAGGTAGGTAGCTAAATGGCTATTAATTAGCTAGGTAGGTAGCTAACTAGCTAACCACTTAGCTAGCTAACCTATTAAATTAGCTTAGCTAGGTAGCTAACTAGCTATTAAATTAGTTAACCACTTAGCTAGGTAGCTAACTAGCTATTAAATTAGCTAACCACTTAGCCAGGTAGCTAACCACTTAGCCAGGTCAGGTAGCTAACCACTTAGCCAGGTAGTTAACTAGCTACTAAATTAACTAACCAGAGCATTTAATACATTTTAGACATTTTAGACGTTTAACTTTATTTTAAAACTTAAAAATAATATCACCCTTTTGGAGGATAAAAAATAACCTCATATTTACAGCTTGTTTACTTTCTACACAGTTTGTCTTCATTTGTTTACAGTAGTTACACAGCAAGAATAAAGTAATTAGATATGTTGATATACAGCACCAGTCAAAAGTTTGGACACCTACTCATTCAAGGGTTTTAATTTAATTTTTTTACTATTTGTTATATTGTACAATAATAGTTAAGACAAACGATGAAATAACACATGGAATCATGTAGTAAGCAAAGTGTTAAACAAATTAAAATATATTTGTGATTCTTCAAAGTAGCCACCCTTTGCCTTGACAGCTTTACACACTCTTGGCATTCTCTCAACCAGTTTTATGGGGTAGTCACCTGGAATGCATTTCAATTAACAGCTATGACTTAAGTTAATTCGTAATTTCTTTCCTTGATGCATTTGAGCCAATCAGTTGTGTTGTGACAAGGTAGGGGTGATATACAGAAGATGCCAAATAGGGCTAAAAGACCAAGTCCATATTATGACGAACAGTTCAAATAAGCAAAGAGAAACAACAGTCCATTACTTTAAGACATGAAGGTCAGTCTATACGGAACTTTGAAAGTTTCTTCAAGTGCAGTCGCAAACACCAAGCACTATGATGAAACTGGCTCTCATGAGGACCGCCACAGGAAAAGGAAGTCCCAGAGCTACCTCTGCTGCAGAGGATAAGTTCATTAGAGTTAACTACACCTCAGATTGCAGCCCAAATAAATGCTTCAGAGTTCAAGTAACAGACACATCTCAAGCTCAACTGTTCATAGGAGACTGTGTGAATCAGGCCTTCATGGTTGAATTGCTCTAAAGAAACCTCAACGAAAGGAAACCAATAAGAAGAGACTTGCTTGGGGCCAAACCAATAAGAAGAGACTTGCTTGGGCCAAAAGAACACGACCGGTGAAAATCTGTCCATTGATCGGAGTCCAAAGTTGACTTTTTGTGTTTGTTGTTCCAACCGCCATGTCTCTGAGACACAGAGCATTTGAACCGTGAAGCATGGAGGAGGCGGCGTGATGGTGTGTGGTTCCCACCGTGAAGCATGGAGGAGGCGTGATGGTGTGTGGTTCCCACCGTGAAGCATGGAGGAGGAGGCGTGATGGTGTGTGGTTCCCACCGTGAAGCATGGAGAAGGAGGCGTGATGGTGTGTGGTTCCCACCGTGAAGCATGGAGGAGGTGTGATGGTGTGTGGTTCCCACCGTGAAGCATGGAGGAGGCGGCGTGATGGTGCGAGGCTGCTTTGCTGGTGACAGTCCGTGATTTATTTAGAATTCAAGGCACACGTAAGCAGCATGGCTACCACAGCGAAACGCCATCCCATCTGGTTTGGGCTTAGTGGGACAATCATTTGTTTTTCAGCAGGACAATGACCCAACACACGTCCAGGCTGTGTAAGAGCTATTTGACCAAGATGGAGAGTGATGGAGTGCTGCATCAGATGACTTGGCCTCCACAATCCCCCGACCTCAACCCAATTGAGATGGTTTGGGGTGAGTTGGACAGCAGAGTGAAGGAAAAGCAGCCAACAACTGCTCAGCATATTTGGGAACTCCTTCAAGACTGTTGCAAAAGCATTCCAGGTGAAGCTGGTTGAGAGAATGCCAGGAGCGTGCAAAGCTGTCATCAAGGCAAAGGGTGGCGACTTTGAAGAATCTAAATATAAAATGGATTTATTTAACACTTTTTTTTTGACACTATGATTCCATGTTATTTCATAGTTTTGTCGTCTTCACTATTATTCTTAATGTAGAAAATAGTAAAAATAAAGAAAAACCCTTGAATGAGTAGGTCAAATAGTCCTTTGCCTAGTGGTTAGAGCGTTGGACTTGTAACCGAAATGTTGCAAGATCGAATCCCTGAGCAATGTTCAAGTACTATCATAGAACGTGGGCTTTTAGACCCACACCTCGTGTAACTTTTCTCTCTTATTAGTTATATCTCTGGCAAAGATTTAGGTGTGAATTCCATCCTGTAATTAGATCACCTGGCGCGTTCTGCACTACAGTGAGACTCAACGCTTCGGCCTCAACATCACATGACTGGGGACTATCGGTAAGCGTCATAATGGAACCATTGTGACCGGTAAAACGAACGCCATCTTTATCTCCTAACATATTGTAGAAGTTGACTGCAAGTATTTACTTAAAGTAATATTATACTAATTATTATACTTTATCTAATATTCAAATGTATTAATTTCAAGTAGTTTTAACGCTATTTGAGAAATAATTCCCGTGGCTATATCCAAATACCCAAGCCTACTTTTAAACCACGTCATTGTGACAATTTATAGCTTTTTAAACGAGCTTGCGACAAGCTTATCACCTTTGTCATATCGGCAGGGACCGAGCCTTCCGTTAAAATCTACTGCGAAGGGCAGGACTGGAGTCCTTTGTTTAAAAAGAAATGTAAGCTACGTGCTTGCCCATAATCATCATGCAAATAATATTGCCCTGTAGATGTGCTACCAAAGTGATTGAGGCTGTAAACATTTTATATGAAGCCTTTATTGAGAAGTGTTTTTAATGCTAAAGGTGTATTGTTGACGTTGTAGTTATGACGATCTCTCCGTCTCCCACACACACGGCATCGGGTCGGCAGGGTAGTCTAGTGGGTTAGAGCGTTGGACTTGCATCCTATGCATCCTATTCATAATGGCTTCAGGTCAAAAGAAGCCTCCAAGAAAATGAAATGGGGTTTTAGATTTCAGATTTGAACTGTGATGTACCAAACTAACAATGTAACAGTGGGTCAATAAAACGACATGGTCTTTAAAAAATAAAGTATTTGGCGTTAGTGTGATGAATGTTAGCGTCGGTCGCGGCCCGCGTGTAATATGAATGGTTTGGACGGTGTCCTTGCTTGATCTACGTCGGTCGCGGCCCGGTGTGAATTTGGATAGTTCGGATTCCGTCCTTGTTGTAATTAGAGCTTTCACTAGTGTTGCACGGTATACTGAAACTTCGGTATGTTTTTTTTTTTTTTTAAATACTAGAAAATGAAAAACGGGTTCTGTACTAGAATTTGTTACTTTCAGTATTTCTATCAAATGTGTCTGACTTCTAATGATTGAGAGGATCTGTCTATCAGTGCAGCCGATGTCTCCTTTATAGCGAGAGTCCCTTCACTGTTCCACTTCCTCATTGTTATCTCTAGTCTATCCTGAGGAACCACTGGGAGCCTGGACTGCTTCATGTTATCTCCTCTCTCATACTGACCGGAGTCTGTCCTGAGGAACCACTGGGAGTCTGTCCTGAGGAACCACTGGGAGTCTGTCCTGAGGAACCACTGGGAGTCTGTCCTGAGGAACCACTGGGAGTCTGTCCTGAGGAACCACTGGGAGTCTGTCCTGAGGAACCACTGGGAGTCTGTCCTGAGGAACCACTGGGAGTCTGTCCTGAGGAACCACTGGGAGTCTGTCCTGAGGAACCACTGGGAGTCTGTCCTGAGGAACCTCTGGGAGTCTGTCCTGAGGAACCACTGGGAGTCTGTCCTGAGGAACCACTGGGAGTCTGTCCTGAGGAACCACTGGGAGTCTGTCCTGAGGAACCACTGGGAGTCTGTCCTGAGGAACCACTGGGAGTCTGTCCTGAGGAACCACTGGGAGTCTGTCCTAAAGGAACCACTGGGAGTCTGTCCTAAAGGAACCACTGGGAGTCTGTCCTGAGGAACCACTGGGAGTCTGTCCTGAGGAACCACTGGGAGTCTGTCCTGAGGAACCACTGGGAGTCTGTCCTGAGGAACCACTGGGAGTCTGTCCTGAGGAACCACTGAGTCTGGGCTGAGGAACCACTGAGTCTGGGCTGAGGAACCACTGGGAGTCTGGGCTGAGGAACCACTGAGTCTGGGCTGAGGAACCACTGAGTCTGGGCTGAGGAACCACTGAGTCTGGGCTGAGGAACCACTGAGTCTGGGCTGAGGAACCACTGAGTCTGGGCTGAGGAACCACTGAGTCTGGGCTGAGGAACCACTGAGTCTGGGCTGAGGAACCACTGAGTCTGGGCTGAGGAACCACTGAGTCTGGGCTGAGGAACCACTGAGTCTGGGCTGAGGAACCACTGAGTCTGGGCTGAGGAACCACTGGGAGTCTGGGCTGAGGAACCACTGGGAGTCTGGGCTGAGGAACCACTGGGAGTCTGGGCTGAGGAACCACTGGGAGTCTGGGCTGAGGAACCACTGAGTCTGTCCTGAGGAACCACTGAGTCTGGGCTGAGGAACCACTGGGTCTGGGCTGAGGAACCACTGGGTCTGGGCTGAGGAACCACTGAGTCTGGGCTGAGGAACCACTGAGTCTGGGCTGAGGAACTGAGTCTGGGCTGAGGAACCACTGGTCTGGGCTTGAGGAACCACTGAGTCTGGGCTGAGGAACCACTGAGTCTGGGCTGAGGAACCA